>NC_044502.1:26097521-26270021 GCF_902362185.1 Chanos chanos
GATTGAGTTTGGCGTAAATGTATAAACACTTCAGATCCGGATGGTCTCTGAGACCTACTTAATATTCACGTGTGATTTTTGCCTCATGGTGTGATTGTACATCATATTCATCAGAAGCAAATGAGTTCACGCTATTAATTGAACTGAACTGTGAGTGGACAAGAAATCATATGAAATGTATGTTAAAGTACATATTCACCTCTGAAATGATTCATATAATTGAAAAGACAAGTAAAAAAAACCCGTTTAAAATAAATATTGCCAATATAAGGTTTGCTCTAAAAAAACCCCAAATATATCTATGTTATATGGAACATTAAAGAGCTTTGAAGAAAAAACACAATAGAACGTGGAATAATATTTTATTTTTAAAAAGTTCATCCCGGTCTTAGATAATTGCACTGTGACCTTCATCAACATCTGAATCCACTTAGGTATAAAAATGAGATAGCACCATCATAAAGAAGTCATTTGTCATCCTGCACCAATGAGGAAAGACAAAGAACTCACTAATGAAGAGGGAAATTTGGTTCTGACCTTCAAGAAGAATCTAGCGGAAAAGAAATAGCTGTAAAAGCTGTAAAACTTCGCTAAAAAAAAGTTTCAGGAGTTTATAACAACAGTGGTTAATTTGGCTGCTAGAGCACTGTCAGATTATGTTACTTCCGTGCACAAAAGGGGCAGCAGACAGAGAACACTCTGCTGTAAACTCACAGAATGTAGTTGCAACTTGAGGTCAACAACTCAAGCACTTTAGACAAGTGGGCTGCGTTGAGAACAAGCAATAAATGTAAGCTCCAAAACTGTGCAAATATTGATTTGAGCTGTTTTTCTTCCACTTGGACTGTGACCCTTGTCAAAGTAAAGGACACCATAAACTATCAAATCCCTCCGGCATTTTTGGACCCCCCCCAAAAAAACCCCTCTCTGACAAGGAGCAAAAAATTTCACCAGCTCTTACAAACACTAGCCCCAAATCCAAAAAGAATTGGACGATTTGGAAAGTGTCTCTTGATGAAAATATAATATTTTCTACTTGTTCATCTCCAGGTAAAGTAAATGTGAATATCTTGGTTTATAGTGTATATGTTGAACTCCATTACCCCAACTCTATGGACAGTAGCCCAAACATCTTCCTGCTTGGACGAGACCACTAACCTAATTTTGTTATTCATTATCGTGACAAAATTAAGAACCATTTTGCTATTATGAGAAACCCAAAAAGGTGGGGGCACGATCAGAAGATAATGAAGCTGTTAAAATGGCAGATGGCTTAAGAAAGATGCTTTTTACTCCCTTACATGCCCTGTCCCATAGGCTGACTGAAGGTTTACCATACATTGCATACTTAACAGTGGAATGTGAGTAATCACATCCTTTATACTGCCACTGGACAGAAGTCTGCTCTCCCACCCAGGGCTCCATGACTGTTTGTCTGCTCTACCGAGGAGACTAAGATACACCTGTGGGCGTGGCCAGTGGTCACAGATTTCCCATGGTCCCTGAGACATGTTTAGCATTTCCTCTTGCAGATGATTTCACTCATGTGACTTCACGTGAAATTGATTGGGAGACACTCTTTCCGGTTACATAGGAAACTACAGTCATGCTCCTGTCACATGATACAGCAGAGACAATACAAATCAGAGGTGGTACCCTGTAAGAGCAGGGGCACACAAATTACTGGACACAGGGAGGCCAGAGGTTCCCACAAGTCTGTGGAAATAAGTCAAATATTTTACATTGCATCATTATAAAGAAAAATATAAATTCTAGTACCTCTCAGTACTGTTGTTCTTTCTTTCTTTCTTTAGTCTTTTTTTCTGTCCACAAACCTTACCATTATAGAACCAAATATGATTATCATTATTAGAACCAAATATGACAGTTGTTTTATAATAACATTTAACAGGGATTATAAAACTATAGACAGATGTTTATAACAGTGGAAGGTGGGTTTAATGTTAATTGATGTACAGTCCTCCACTCCTAAATTTACATATTGATTGGGGTGGTGATGTCATCAGATGGAACACTATGGAACCAAATCAAATGCAGTGGGTAAGCGGTGATGTAATACATCTACTGCAAAAAAGATACATTGTAACAGACACAGTGCCATCTAAGAGGTGTTTATGAGGGGAAGAGACTGTGGCGGGCATGAGGCGCATGGGGAGAGGTGTTAATCCTGACAGATGGTTTAAACAGCAGGTATGTTATTGAGCAGTAGCAGCCAATATTTCACACCTCAGATCAGTCATGAAGCATTATGCTCATCATTAGCATGGGCTCTCCAGCCAGCACCCACACAGGTCAGTGGAAAATATGCCACAGATGTTCCTGTAGGGACAGAGTCTAGCAGTGTGCACATGTCATTTCATCCCGAGTAAAGCCAAATGAATTTCATTTTATTAAACGGTTGCCCAATCACTGTTATGATAATGAAATACTTGGATCTCTGAAGACCAAAAAAAGAAATGTACGAAACCCACCCTCACCACTCAAAGCGAGAAATGATGACTATCTTTAAATGAGAGTGCTCTGTATCGAAACGACACTGGACTGTTAGAGAGTCCCACCTCTGCAGTATGTCTCCTTGGAGGTTTAAAAAAGAAAAGAGAAAGTAAAAAAAATCAGAATAAATAATCAAACATAGAATACATGATCAGTGGAAGAATCAATAACTAAACCAATCACTGAAAAATAAATGTATTATTATATATATGCATGAAGATGTATCTCCAAAAATTCTGACTAGTACTGCATGTATTTATGTATTAATCACTGTTTTTGTGTATTCATATATTTCTTTTTTCTCTTTTTTTTTTTTAAAGTATCTTTATGTACTTTTCTATTTGTTTAATTCTTATTTTGTACCCTGAGCCCTCCTGTAGTTTAATGTTCCCTCTCTCTCTCTCTCTCTCTCTCTCTCTCTCTCTCTCTCTCTGAGACACACACACACAGACACATACACACTCACACAGAGGGGAAGAGAAGGAGAGAGAGAGAATATTTCTCTGTGACAAAGCAGTTTTCATGAAGTTATTAGACTACTACAATCCATTCTGTAAAAATCACCGGTCTGTTGCCTCCTATGACTACATCACCTCAAATATTAAACAGTAGGAGGGCTTAGGGTACAAAATAAGAATAGATGTTGAGTTAATCACGAGTGAAAATGTTGGTAATGTTATGCTGTAGACTAGTCTACTACAGCTCCTCACGGATGTTATTTATATAAGTAGAGATCGTACACAATTGCTCAAACCAATCTCTGTCTCTCTCTCTCTCTCTCTCTCTCTCTCTCTCTCTCTCTCTCTCTCTCTCTGTCTTTCTCTCTCTCCCTCCCTCTTCATATAGTCAGACACCTCGGAACGCATCATGCAGACTCCTCTGCAGTGAAAAGAACGTCCATAGTATTAAACTGACTATTCTTTCCGCCTCGTTTTCCATCGGATTACGGGATTTATTCAATCCTTTTCTAATATTGTTTTAAGACAGCGGAGCTTATAGTTCAGACTTCCTAGCCTATACATCGCCTTAAAAAGAGAGTGGAAGTGCTCGAATAACATTTTTTTTCATCTCGCAACGCCACCTGTTTCCCTCTGCTGTCAGCTGTACAACCCAACCAGGACGAACGTTATTTCTGTATTTGCTATGATAAGGAAACCGAATACCATAAGGACCTTCCTAGCATCAAACAGACCAGTATCGGAACTGATATGGTCGTCTGAGAGACGAAGACCTCGACTGTAGCTTTTTTTCTTTTCTTTTCCTGAACCATACTTTCTCTGCAAATATCCACTTTATTTCCTACCCCTCATGAACAAAAATCTCTTTAGTCTAAATTCTGAACTATAGTCTATATCTAAATGTGCAACAGCTGACCAGCAATTTAAGACTGTTCGCTGCATGACGTTTTTTTTTTCTGAGCAGTTTGTAATATTTGTGTGAAAGACTATCAAGGTTAAATCTTAAGTATACGTCAGATACTCTGTATTCGTCACATTTAGAAAAGCCCTGTTATATTGTCCATCAGCAGACAACTAAGCTGTCATAACCATTATTATGTCTGAGAAACCGGCGTTCTGTAACAGACAAAGGACGGACATGTGTGAAACGCATTTTTAAAACGCTTCACTATGTGACAGATCGAAGCGACGTAGTTAAAACAGCTTTGAACACTGTGATTTATTTCCCACGAGGGAACTTCATCGTCTGCATGTCTCCGAATTTTGTGCTCTTTGAGAGAAAGTTGTTTTTCACTGAGTATTACGCGAAGTAAACTGGATGCTTTAGACAACATTAATAAAACACGGGTTATCTGACAACTTCACTTTATAGTCCAAAAACTAAAACAAAAAACTGGACTCAGCTACAGCCTGCACCAAGGGAACCAGCGCCCAGATCTAAACCATGGCGTTGGTTTCTAAAAACTTAAGTGACTTTAGGAGATACATGGTACTTTCTGCATCGTTGTCTATACTTCTCTCATGGCCGTGTGCGGTTGCAGGAAAGAAGAAACTGTACATAGGCGCCTTATTCCCGATGAGCGGCGGCTGGCCGGGCGGACAAGCATGTCTCCCGTCTGCTCAAATGGCCCTTGACTTGGTGAATAACAGAAGCGACATTTTACCAGACTACGAACTGGAGCTTATACATTACGATAGTATGGTAAGTGAAGAGCAACAGAGTTCTGTTCCATTCACTGGTTCACTCACTTTTTTAATGCTCATGTGTAATAATTTGTGTTGACAAAGTTCAAAACATATTTGTTGTAATTTTGCAATATCTTGCATGTTTCAGTGAAAGGAGAAATAGAAATCTTATGTGGACTGTCATTAAGATGGTACACAGTGTCATAAATTGCTCATACATGACACCATGTCTTAAACTTACAGTCCCTGAGCAATATAGTGTCATGAATGAATGACAGTTAACGTTCATTTATCCAAAGAATCACGTTTTACAAAACCAAACAGTGGACATTTGAAATTATGCTTTAAGGGGTTTCATTTTGCTCCCCATGAAATCCAATGAAGAATAAAGTTACAAGAGTAATTTACCAACTTCTTGTTGGATCATATAGCTTGGTATTTGCCTATGTTACCATCCCATCCTCCCAGTAAACCAGTGGTAATACCTGGATATTTTGCAGTGACCTCTTTAGTAACTCTCTCTGTACTGCTTGGTCTATTTATACATAGAATTTGCGAAGAATTTGCTTTGGTATTAGTTGTTAGGGATAGAAAAGAATGTATAAAAGATTCTGTTCCTGTATGAGACTGAGCTTGATTGGTCAGAGTCTGATAGCATCTTGCCTGTGTTTGCTGTAAAGTGTTCTTTATTAGAATAGCACTATGAGGATCATGGATGAAGGAATGAAAGTTGGCATAGCAACAGTTACTTGAGGCTATAGTCTGAATACACTCGACCATACATTATCATTGCTGAAAAAATGAACAAAGCAATGCTGAAATAAATACATTTGTAAAGAAGAGGAGGGATTAGAGACCCTCAAGTGACAAGATTGTCAGAAGAATTTGTTTGTTTCACATTTTCCGCAATTTGGAATGAACAGTCATCCAAACATGCAACTCTCTTCTCTAAGTTCATATATCATCTTGGCAGATTTAAGACTAGAGCATGTTATGCAATACATCCGAAGGCTTATTTGCAGTATCGAAAGACATAATGTTAGGGAGAGGCCAATTAGCACTGATCCTTTTCCACTATGGATGTTCAGGTTGCGATGGAGAGCAAGTGCAGATGATCTTGGTTGCAACCGTAAAAGTAAAGCTTCATACTAGTGTTTAGAGAGTCTCTGCCCATGATTGTGAAGCGCCTTACACCTGATTAAGATTGTAATCTAAATAGATTTTGGAACCAGAAATGTAATTACTAAGTACAGCAGTCAAATCTGATTAGAGTTTGTTTTTAATTATTGCTCAAAGAAGACAGTGATGGAGGGCCAGTTTATTTAATCCTGTTCAATCATATTTACGTTGTGGTACGTGTTCTTGGCTAGCCAGACAAAGATGCCTTTTATTTGTTTAGATTTGATTTTTTTTTAAGTTAGCATTCAGCAAAGATGAACAAACATTTGTTCCCTGTGTGTTGTTTTTTCAATGCTGTCTGTAGATGCAGAACGGTTAACTAATAGTATTTTAACACCAGGATTAAGAGGACTGTGACAAATAAAACAGCTGTTGGTCATAATAGCTGTGTTGAGAGGGTAATGAATGTGTCGTGGAGACGCCAGGGATCCCCACACACTAAGACCCCTCCTCCCCAACTCGCCAGACTGTTGCCATGGTTACATCACAGCCCATACTCCAAACTTTGATCAATTATTAACTATGATGGAGAGAGACAGAGGTAGAGAGAGGTGGCCTGTTTTCCATTTTTTAATTGGCAGCTGTTGCGTCCAGATTTTAGCATTACCATATCCAAACACACAAGCCTCGTTCACTCTCAATGCAGTTTCAAATGCTGCATCACTACCCTGTTGAATTAACACACTGTTGAAACTGAATCAGATAAATTAAAGACAAATATTTAGGAAGGTCATTCATTTTAGAGGAGCTGTATGAATGTACATGTAAATCTGTACAAAGTAAAATAATTTTTGCATTCATGAGTGCAGCTAATGCTAACTGAGTAGAGTTCTGCATTAGGAACAGGAACACGGTCCTGAGCTTGAACGTGTAGTGACACATTCAGATGGGGTCTTAGAACTGTTGGTAAAACATCATGAAAAAAGGCCTAGCCATGCCCTCTGAGTGTTAACTTCATCCAAATGTGTAATTTCCTCTACTCTGGGACTAAATGAATACTTTTCATCATGTTTATTGGAGCAGTCAGTGTTCACTCCACAGTAAAAAGCATTCAACCCTGTCAGGATTAGGGTCTGAGGATGATTAGCTGTATAACTCTTGCCTGGGTCCTCTGATCCCTCTGGTTGGGTTGCCTTGGAGAGACTGTGCTTTCAGTAGGAAAAAGAGAAATACTTTAATTCTCTGGAGAGGTTGTAGAAAACAGGAAAAATAGAGAGATCTCCCCTCACCTCACACATAATTAATAGTCAGTCACTCTGATACATGTTCAAAAGTGGAACGTGAGTCGTTCTTTTTCTGTGTGAATGTGTTGTATCTGTGACATATCACTTATTTCATGGTAGAAAACAGATTAATAAAAAACCCCTGCTCCCTCTCTCTCTCCCCCTCCCTCTGCCTCCCCCTCTCCCTCTTCCCCCTTATCTATCTGTGTGTGTCTCTCTCTGTCGACCCTTCACCCCCCCCCCCCCCCCCCCAACCTTCTCTGTGAGACTCTGAGGGACTGAGAATTGAGTTGCATTTTTTTTTAAGATGATTGGAAATCTGAGTTTTCTGAGCTGTGGGGACAGGGGAGGTTTTGTGCTCTGGAGACCAGGATGAAGCCTTGATTCTAAAAATTGTAATACTTTCAAAAGACAAGGAAGAATACTGTGTCACAAACATTTATGAAGACACTGTTCTTAAGAGGTTATTCATTCAATATCTCCCTTACAGTGTGATTTTCATTTTATATCATTTTGTTTTCATTTTATTTATTTAAAAAATGATGGAAATGATGGTAAAATTCTTTTAAAAGTCTCTCTCTCTCTCTCTCTCTCTCTCTCTCTCTCTCTCTCTCTCTGTGCCAGTGTGATCCTGGTGAGGCCACTAAGCTGTTGTATGACCTTCTCTACACTGAGCCCATAAAGATTGTCCTAATGCCTGGCTGCAGCTCCGTGTCCACGCTGGTCGCTGAGGCAGCACGCATGTGGAACCTGGTCGTGGTATGTGTCCATCTCTCTCTCACATCAGCACTTTATTCAGTGAGAGTCTGGCTTTTGTAGAGCTATTCTTACAAACCTCAGTCATGCTGTTGGTGGACTGGACCTTTTCTGGACATGGCTGTAATTAAACATCTGCAGGCTACAGGCTTTCACCTGAGGAGAAGTGACTGTGATTGGCTCATGAAGACGTGTTTTTAAGTGAAGTGAAATGGGAAAGAGACAAGTATTTTCTGTGGCCATGGTATAAATATATTTAAAAGTGCATTAATGGCAAAAAGTACTGAGAGACTGATGAAGTATTCTGAGGCTGATAAAGGCCTGAGCACTCTCAAACTGAACAACATCTTAAGGTTTCAGAACATTTGTGCTTGTTGTGTAATTGACACAACAGTGCATCTTTCTATTCTGAAGCAGAAGGTGGCGATGTAAAGCATAGATAATTACAGAAGATCTGTTTCCTGGACAAAGATGTTCAACAGTAAAATCAGAAGAAAATTTAGATTCAAAAGTGAAATAATGATGTGATAAATATATAAATATATTTGATGGAGGACAGTAAAATTTCACTGTGGTTTTGAGGAAAAAGAGTCTTGTAAACTCCTTATAGGATACCTGTGTGAACACTTCCAACAGTCAAGACTGAACAGGTGATATGTTCAGGGTCTTTCTGGGTGATCTTTAGCTGGAAAAAGAACATCCGATAGGAACAGTGACCGAACTTGTCCTCTTAAAATGAGAGTACATCCTCTGCTTTGATTGTCCTCCAGACATGAGTTATCACTGATGCATATTAATTTGTACTTAGGACAAATTTGTTGATTGAAGGTCTCTCTCTCTCTCTCTCTTTCTCCCTCTCTTGCTCTCGCTCTCTTTCTCTCTCTCTCTCTCTCTCTCTCTCTCTCTCTCTCTCTCTCCCCATCACTCAGCTGTCATATGGCTCCAGCTCTCCTGCCCTGTCGAACCGACAGCGTTTTCCCACGTTCTTCCGCACACATCCCTCAGCAACCTTGCATAACCCCACTCGTGTGCAGCTCTTCCGAAAGTGGAAGTGGACCAAGATCGCCACCATCCAGCAGACTACAGAAGTCTTCACCTCGGTCAGACTCTGTGTGACCCTTATTGACTATTCACCCCTTCACCATTGACCATTCAGCCATTCACCATTTACCACTCACCCATTCACCATTTATCCATTCACTATTAACCATTCACCCATTCACTATTCACAATTCACTATTCACTGTTCACTATTAACTATTAACCTCTCACCATTCCCCCATTCACCATTCACTATTAACCATTAACCATTAACCTGCTCACCCTTTCACCATTAACCATTAACCATTCACCCATTCTTTATTCACCGTTCACCATTAACCATTAACCATTCACCATTCACTATTAACCATTAACCACTCACCATTCACCATCCAGCAGACTGTAGAAGTCTTTACCTTGATCTGACTCCTGAACCTTCATTCAAATCCATAGCATTTGAATGAATGACATAATAGTTGTGGGCATTCAGCTCTTAATTGTTGGAGGAGGTTTGCTTTCATACTATTATAAGTATCAATATTCTTTTTTTTGAATAAGAGTTCAGTCTCTCACTGTCTCCTCTCACTTCGTCTTGTCACACCTCTTCAACCCTCTGCCTATTTGTCCTCCCTCTCCCTTTCCCTCTCATTTGTGTCTGTTTGCCACCCTCTCTCTTACTTTCAGTCTGTCTGCTTCCTCTCTGTCTCTTTACCTTCCTCTCTCTTTCTCCTCTGTCTGTTTTTTCTCCTCTCTCTTTCTCATGGTCTGTTTGCTTACCTTCCTCTGTCTTCCTCTCTCTTGGTTTACCTCACTCTCTCTTCTTCTCAGACTGTCTGTTTCTCGACCTCTCTTTCTTTCATCCTGTCTGCTTACCTCCCTCTCTTTCCCTTGCCCTGTCTGTTAATCGCCCTCTCCTTCTTTCATCCTGTCTCTCTACCTCCCCCTCTCTTTTTCTCTGTCTGTCTGTCTACCTACTTCTCTCTTTCTCACTGTCTGTCTGCCTACCTACCGCTCTCTTTCTCACTGTTTGTCTGTTTACCTTCCTGTCTTCATCTCCGCCAGCCTGGTCTACATTCCCTCTCTCCTTTTCTCACTGTCTGCTTTCCTCCTTCTCTCCTCTTTGCCTGTTCTGCCTTCAATTTTTCCTCTCTTCCAGTTTGCTTTCCTCTCTCTCTCTCTTTCTGTCTTGCTTCAATTCAGTTTTAGCCTCAATTAGTCTTATCTTTCTTTCCATCTATACCTCTACCTGTCCTTATATCTCTTTCTCTGTCCACATTGACTCCTTACTTCTCTTTTTGTCCAGTATGCAACCCTTTTTTCATCTCTCTCTCTCTCTCTCTTTGCTGTTCTCAACATTCACTTTTCCTCCTTGATCCTGTTTTCCTTTCTCCTGTGCAGACTCTGGACGATCTGGAACAGAGGGTGAAGGAGGCTGGAATAGAGATCAGCGTGAGGCAGAGTTTTCTCACCGATCCCGCTGTGGCTGTCAAGAACCTGAAGGTGCTTTGATGAAAAATTCACCACTGTCACTTCTCATCCTTAACCCTCGCTGACTGAGGCTAGCCCGTACACGACAGATCCCATGAAAATATGATGTAATGTACGATCAGCTCTCTTAAGCCCTCATATGAATGTGCAGGGTACATTGTGCCACAAGTGCTTTGATGACTGTTAATGTTTAATACTTTAAATCCATATTTGTTGAGGGGCTATCTAAATGAAGGGTCTCTTGATATTTTGAAATCTCTCTCGGCACGGTAATGGCCGTCTTGCCCCTGCGCATCGTGTTATGTGCCTACACAATGGATGCTTTTTTTTGCACTCTTTTCTGTAATGTTCGTTCATCAGTTTTATCACATGCCTCTGCATCTTTATCTCTGATGAACGTGTAGCGGCAAGATGCCAGGATTATCGTGGGCCTCTTTTACGAGACAGAAGCCCGGAAAGTCTTCTGTGAGGCAAGTCCTGCATTCCCTTTACCATACTCACCATTTTCTTCTGTCTGTACGCCACACTGAACATACTAAAAACTGGTAGATAGAAACTATACTCTACAAATATATCTACATATATACACTCATTGCTCAAGAGAATGAATTGCTTTCCATCTTTGTAGGTTTTCAAGGAAAAACTGTATGGGAAGAAGTATGTGTGGTTTTTGATTGGCTGGTATGCCGACAACTGGTTCAAGATCCAAGACCCGGCAATCAACTGTACTGTGGCCAATATGACAGAGGCTGTGGAGGGGCATGTTACCACGGAGATAGTCATGCTCAACCCGGAAACTGTCCGTGGAGCGTCCAACCTTGTGAGTCACATTATTTTAACTCTTTGAGAAATAAGCTAGCAAGCTTATGCTTCGAGTGGACAATTGTTGTTCAATAGCTAAGTATTTTTATTTGTGATGTGTGCTGTAAAATTCCACTCAAGGCAAATTTTTTTCCATGTGTTCCATCCTTTTTTGTCCCTTTGTGTGTTCTGACTGGACATGATTAAACCCCAATTGGATGCTTAAACAGTGTGTGTATCGTTAAGACAGCGTGTATCCTTAAAACAGTGTGTGTATCATTAAGACAGCATGTATCGTTAAAACGGTGTGTGTATCGTTAAGACAGCATATATCGTTAAAACAGTGTGTGTATCATCAGTGGTGGAGTAAGTACTCAAACACTGTACTTAAGTAAAAGTACAAATAAACAGGCAAAAATGTACTTTAGTAAAAGTACCACATTAACCTTTTTACTTGAGTAAAAGTAAGTAAGTACCTGCTTTTAAATATACTTAAAGTATTAAAAGTAAAAGTACTTGCTGAATGTATTCTCTAATGCAATGGTCTACAATATCATTAAGTGTGCCTACTGTATGTATATTTTGTTTAATACATCAATAGTATGGGCTGTGCCATTTTAATTAACAATGCTGCAGATGATGCTACTGATAACACTGGCAAACAATCTCTTATCAATTATTTGAAAGGTTATTGTTTTTATTGTGTTTACCCTCTGTGACACAGTTCACACTTGGACTTACGATTCTGTGAATCAGAATTTCAGGGGTGACCTGCAGAGTTAAATTCCATTAAGCAAAATAAGAAAGAGGACTGATTATACCTTTGAAAGTTTTTATTTAACTGTAAATAAAACCAAACACAATATAACACAATGCAAAACCATTGTGTTATATTGTCTGCTGTAAACACATTCAAATCAAAGTTGTCTGCCTGGAAAAAGGGGCATTAAACACACCTACCAAAGGAATAGGCACTGATCCTAACACAGGATTTCAACATATTATCTATTACAAAATTTATACTTTTGCCAGACTGTTCTTACAGGAGATGGAAATTTGGTTTGGCTCAATATAAGCATGCCAAGTAGGGTTGACAGTCTGACTTTTAAATTCCATTTTAGTGTAATTAAGACAAAGGTATCTTTAAAGTAATTACTACGATGTTAATCCTGTCATTCTATAATACCAACTAATTTTAAACCTTAACTCTGAAGGAGCACAGTGCTAAAGAGCCCCTAGCCACACAAGCAACATAACCACCGCTGTTCCCGGGATCTAGCATCCAAGCAAACACCCAGGACCAAGACTACATTGCATTAGCATCATGCATGTGTTACTTGCCAGTTAACGCTAGATTATAATAATTTAATCGCGTTTACTTGTTGCTAGTGGTGCATTTGAACAAGAGGCTAGCTAAGGTTACATAAGACTTCACTAACCTAAATTAATTTAACATGCAAAAGTCAAGTAGCGTTAAGCAACCTAATTTACCTCAATATGTTTCTTCAAATTGGACGGCGAATTTTTGAAAGCTAGTATCTCGTGTTTTCGAGGGAGACAAACATGGCACCGGAATCTCCATGAATCATTTTTAGAACCGGTTATCTCAAACAACTCTTTTAAATAAGGCCATGGGTGGTGCATGTCTAATGGCTGAATCTCCGTGGTGGCCTCTCTTGAATCCATTTTGGGTGTTTTATCACCGGTTAGTGCTGCTGATGATGCTGCTGCGGGCGCGCCCCACTCGTGTTGAAGGAGGGTCTAACATTACTTGCCCGCTTTAATTGATTCAGAGGACCAATTCCCCTCTCGCCATTGATTACTTTAAAACTAACAAACAAACAAAAAAAACGCAATGTGACTGTAACGTGTAACGCAACGCATTGTAGAAATGTAGTGGAGTTGAAAGTATAGATACTTGCTGTAAAATGTAGTGGAGTAAAAGTCAAAAGTACCCACAACTAAATATACTTAAGTAAAGTACAGATACATGAAAAATGTACTTAAGTACAGTAACGAAGTACTTGTACTTCGTTACATTCCACCACTGTGTATCATTAAGACAGCATGTATCTTTAGAACAGTGTGTGTATCGTTAAGACAGTGTGTATCGTTAGAACAGTGTGTGTATTGTAAAGACTGCGTGTATCGTTAAAACAGTGTGTGTATCGTTAAGACAGCGTGTATCGTTAAAACAGTGTGTGTATCGGTAAGACAGCGTGTATCGTTAAAACAGCATATATCGTTAAAACAGCGTGTGTATTGTTAAGACAGCATGTATCGTTAGAACAGTGTGTGCTTTAAGGGCCGTGTGAGGCCCAGTTAGCTCAGCTGAGGTGAATGGTGTATGATTGACAGATGTATAGGGGACCAGACATTCTAGACTGGGGAGAAAATAAACAGGTGTGATTCTGTTTACCAAACCTTCTTAGGTAGACCTTCTACATTCATATAGTGATGATGTGTTTTACATTTTTTAAGAACAACATTTATAAGGCATTTTTCTCTTCAATCTTCCTTAAAATATTGGGACATCCCATCTAGTTGTAAATATGTATTCAGTAGGCAGTTTGTGGGGGGATGCCACCCCCCTTGTTAGTGAAATTACCAAAATGCATCCCCCTTGTTAACATACCATCCCCCTATATGCTCTGTAGAGTAGTGTCAGTGACCATTGGGCCATCCCCCCTGTTAAAAAATAAAAAATCACCTACTGTATAGAATAATAATAATAATAATAATAATAAAAATAATTCCTTTAGTTTGGCATGTGTAGGAAGGGTGTATTAATGAACTGAGACTCGGTGTGTTGTATAAATAAGTTTTAGCTAAATTGTACTATGTTGATTAAAAGAGTGGTATAATCTCAAATTTGGCAGTTAGTGTCTGTGCGTACCTCTTAGAGGTGGCAGATGTACAATTTTTTCTGTTTTTTATAACAAGCCTTGAACGGAATGAATGGCTGTCGGGAGCTACTCCAATTAAACTTGTGTGCCGGGTTCGCAAGAACTAGCCCACTACAGGTGATCGGTCAGAATCACTGCATCCAAGTCAGGGTTGATCCCTTTATTGTGAGGGTTTCACCGCCACACAGTACTCAAATAATGGAGTATCTACTCCAACGTAAAAAACAGTGATAGAGGGTGTGGTTTCCTATGAAAGGGCACAAACACACGAATAGACTAAACATTAGCGAACTGACATGGGGCGATACTCAAAATGACCACAAGGTGGCACTCCAACATTACGTATAAGTATCATAAAGTAATAAACGGAACATTTCTACTAGTGCAATCAAATAAACTAGTAATGCAAGTAAATACCACATCAAATACACGCTCAAACTATTATTTACATGATTCGATATGCTCAGTGGGTAAATGTATAAATGAGTATCTAGTCGTCCAGACCAACCACCTCGCATGCCCGAGAACTAACGGTAGATTATTCGTAGTATGAAAGAGAATGAGGTTCGCCAGCGTGTTACAACATTCATAATAAATGCACTAGCGGCTTACATCGCCGTTCTTATCATTTAGCCGATACGGCTCGGGCATGGGGTGATTAGCGAGAACAACCACAAGAGAACGACAGACTTAACTTCAAACGTTTGCATAGCGAACAAACAATACAAAGGGTACTTCGGAACAGCATACATAATATTTAACCTTATTACATTATGGATAACTTATTTCAAATGTACGCACACCATGGGGAAACACTGATATCAACAGGACGACTAGAGAACTGCAAACTCATCAAGTCTATTAACGTCTGACGTCACCATGACCTATTAGGGGTATGCAAATGACTCGTACCAAACGATAAATGGGGCATACCATTAACGTATGGGGGTAAAGGCCTTTATAACAAGCATGATATACTGAACATACGCAGGTCAGGGTTTGTTCTTCTACTAAATCCCAAATTATTTCATGTTCACTGAGCGGCTGTGTGATGATTCTCAGTGGTCTTTATGAGCAGCACAGGGCAGTTGATGTTATTTAAAATGAACCCAGATGTTAGTTTCATGTCCTGAATATTTGATTAAGGCTGGCATGGTTTAGACACCCTACTTTCTCAAAGTGACAGTTGAATGAGCACAAAAATATTTCAAGCAAGTAAGCATAGAAAAAAAAAAAAAACTAAGCAAAATGGAGAGGCCAGGTCTGACTGTGCCTTGGGGATTCAGACAGTACCTGTTATCTCCCAGACACACACAATGACCAGAGGCACCTCATGACCTTTCTATGGAAAAGAATTGTAATCAACAACCATGCAGATGCCTCAGATCCTGCTGGGGAATTCCAGCAAGAGCCAGTTGTGGTATGAGCTTAGAGGAATGATTTCATCATGGCCTTTAACTGTGGTTCACACTGTAACTTAAAGATCTCATTTCCTCAAACACCTTTGTGTGTTTTCTTTGTGTCAGAACATCAGCATAAAGCCTTTAATATCAGAATCAGAACTGAAAGTACTCAAACAGGGAAGGATAAGTCAAGTTCAAAAAGTTCTTATTCCTGAAAATCATACTACAGTGGGAAGAATGTAGTTACATCACACATTATGTTACATTACATTCCGCTTAGATTATGTTCTTCTTGTTGTATCCATTTCAGAATGATCTTAGAAGATCGATGATCCAAATAAAGATAGGTAGAGTAGCTGTTAAAGACATTTCTGACACCATACTTACTGGAACTTTCATTGGCTTATGGATGACCTGCTCTTCTTTTCTATGTAAGGGCTTGTGCGGTGCCACAGTTCATCAAGTTTGCCATGCTCAGTAATCAATAAACCGTTCGCCTTCTCCATCAGACCTCACAGGAGTTTCTGGAGCTTCTGAAGTTGCGTCTGGGTGGGAAACCAGATGAAACGGGGGGCTTCCAGGAGGCCCCCCTGGCCTATGATGCTGTGTGGGCCCTAGCTTTGGCCCTCAACAAGACGGTGGAGCGTCTTAGGGACAAGGGCCAGAGGCTAGAGGACTTCAACTACAACAACCATGACATCACAGCTGAGATCTACAGGGCCCTGAACACCAGTTCCTTTGAGGGGGTTTCGGTAAGGTGTCGATTGGGTTTTCAGGGGTGACGTGAAATTCAAATATCTATGGAAAATTGGGATTGAAGAAAGTCGTATGTGATGGTATCCACCAGTGTATGTTGAGGAATCCTAATTAATTCTAAGCAGGCCAGTGAACTTGTAGTGTATACATTTGTACATGGTCATGTCTCATATTAGCATAAAAGGATAATTATCAAATGTTAAATACAGAGAATAAGGAATCTTGCAACAAAAAGACGGAAGAAAAAGATCATTTTTTTTTTCTGATAGAGGTTTGGAAGTGAAAAGAACAGACCTACAGACTAAAAGATACATTTCATGTGGCAGTGGTCGTTAAAGAGTAAAGATTGCTATTCTCTGTGTATACCCTAGTTACATGGCCCGAAAGGAACAGTTTGCTGTTGCTTTGATGTGTAGTTGCATGAGATGCAGCTTTCCATGGTTGTGTAAAATAGATTCTGAATGTCACATTTGAAAAGGCTAATTATTGTGTGGTTGATCTAGATTCCGTTTCCCACACATTAAGAATGTTTTGTCATATCTGATAATAAGAACAACTGAAGCTTTTCTGGATGTCTGATTGCTCCGTCAGAGAAGAATTGGCAGCACAGTTGTAAATGAGGCACTGGAAACTCATTTGATCTAGACATGACATATCTTAGAATTTCAATTTTTTAACATGGTTCTCTTACATGTATTTTTTTTTCTTCCACAAAACGTCATTGGAATATGTTTAAACTTCTTCAAAGCTTTTAGATTCTGTGCAAAAGTCACATTTTTCTATACAGTAAAAGAAGTAGCTGCGGCCTTAAAGGCTTTATTACTCTCTTTATGTTTTTAAAAGATTTCCCTTTAACAGTAAACTTAACTCAATGTCTTTGTGTCACTCAGGGTCATGTGGTGTTTGATGCCCAGGGTTCCAGGATGGCCTTGACACTAATTGAGCAGTTGCAAGGTATTCTGTTTACAAATATGACATTACGCTTGACGCTAAAACTGGTCATCAAACGATGTGATATCAACCTTAAAGGCAGCATGGTGGGAACTTCAGTGCTGCAGTGACTGACTTAACTGTCATTCAGATTAACTTTATGCTGGGGCTATACTAGGGAAGTAGGTAAATAATTATAATATGGAAGCACAACTTTATGTATGAGTGGCAATCTGGGGAAAACTGTATAGAGCACTGGGTTGTAGGGAAGTTTGTATCTTTACGTCCTGATTGTAACTTATATACATTTACATTTAATACTTAAATAATTTATATTAATAAATATTAATATAATATTTAATACTTAAATGTCTCATTACATCGACTCAGTTCTTAAAGCCTTAATTAAAGTTATTATGTCTTACTTGGTACTGTAGCCATCTCGATCTTCTTTAACTTTAAGCGGTGATCAGAGACAGTGCCTTAACAGTATGTACCATTCAGGAGCTGATCCTGAGATGAGAAGTGGACTGTCTTCTGTCACACCCTCTCGGCCCTCTCCTCTCTCATTCCAAACTTGTTCTATTGTAGGCGGAACCTATAAGAAGATTGGCTACTATGACAGCTCAAAAGGCAATCTCACCTGGTTTGGAAATGACAAGTGGATAGGTGAGACAGACTTTTTCTCTTTTAACTTTTAGATCCTGTCAACCTCACCTCACCATGGTCAGCTCTCACCGAGGATTATTGCCACTAATAGTATACAAGTATTATTAATGCAATAAGTCAGCAATTAGCACCTTACCACATCACTGATCATGATGTATATTTAACCAATAATGTAATACATTTTCCTCATTGGCAAACTTGTAATGTAACAGAAATATATTAGGTTAGCATAGGTGCTTTTAACTTTTAACTTTAATGTTATAATTAATTAGTCTGATAATGTAGTAACTTGTATAAAGTAGTACACATCTGCCATCTATTTATGCATGTTTGTTTGTCTGAAGATGGATCAGTATACTGAGCAAGTGGTTGACATTCTTTTCCTTTCCTTTTGCGTGTGATAAATCTCGACTCACTGCGACCAGATGTTAACAGTCTTGGTTGTGATTTTAAAGCCCAGTTTGTCGGAGCACTGGAATGTAATTATAGCAGATGCTTGGTCCTCTGGACTTCTCTAAAGAGATATTGATTCTCAGTTGAATAGCAGTGACTAGAGTGATTGGTATGCAGACATGGATTTGTTTTAATGCCCAACAGAATGGACAGGCTCCATTGGCATCTCACCTAGATCACATCTGCCACTGACTGATCAATCTGGGGACCTGCTGAGAACACACAAAATGAGATCAAAGGGTGCCAAGTGTAAGAGAGCCATGTGCTATCGTTTTTGGTTTAGACATGGAACAATCAAAAGAGCACCATTGGTTGTCCTTCTGGTACCCCTGAGTTGAATGTACATTTGGTTGGTTGTCTTGGAGCCATGTTGTGAATGAATGGTTGGAGTGTGTGACTGGTTAGTGATTACAAGGCTGTAACATGAATTAGTGGTTTGAGTATGTGGCTTGGTAGTAGTAATGGAGTTGTGTTTTGAATCAGTGCCTTGAGTGTGTGGTTGTTTGGTAATAACAGAGCTATTAGTTTTAACACAAAAGATGTTGTATTTGTCAAAGTTAGATTTGTTAACTTCATGAAACAGTGGTAACAGCAATTCCAGATGTAAGTGCCAAAAAGTTAACTTAGTGCAAATGAGTTTGTTTTGGACAGAGAAAGGTATGTATTAAAGAATGTCTTCATTTCCCCCCTGAAGGCTTGTAACCACGATTATCATAGAAAATCTGAAAAAAAAGGAAAAAAAAAAAAAGATTGGGTTAGGGCTTGGCTGTGTTTGTGTGTTTTAGCCCAGGGCGGTGCACAGTGCAGGGTCCAAAGGTGCAGGCATGTCAGGTGCAGATGAGATGGACAAACTTTTATGGAGATGTAAATCAACAGGCACTGGTGGGCTTTGTGTCCACCTTAGCAGCCTGAGAAGCATACCTTTACCCACTGACGATAGTTTGACATGGTGACTGATAGTGGTAGTTAAAGCAGCTGAGACATAATGAATTACCCCTGCACTGTTGCTTACATGTTTTGTCATCTCCTTTCAACCCTACAGCAGACAAAGGCAGACCCAAAAAGCAACATACTGGTTTTAATGTCACACAACGCTGAACTCAGTCCAAAGGGACACACAGCTGTGGGCACGTTACATTGACTGATAGAATCCATTAGTTCAGATTGGATTTAGCTCTCTTTCCCTAAGCGTAGTGCCCAAAACTTTGATAGCAAGACTGAGACCAATTGTGTTTTTTTTTTAAATCAGCATAAATCATGTATTTATTTTACATTTTTAAAAGATTTTTAATTATGAATGTTGGCAGGAGGTAGAGAAAATGAAATCTGAAGATCCATGAAGACAATGAAGCATTATTTGGTTGTGAAGGCATGTTTAATGAATGACAGCAGAGTCAGGGTTGAGTTGTAATGATGAGAAACTAGACTGATTTACATTCACTCCAAACATACAGTATGGAATACACTCTCTGACAGTGTAATAGGAAAATACATGCCAGATACATGCCAGATACAAGTCCATGGCAAAAACAAAAGGAAACCCTTTAAAAAACAAATTCTGGCTATACATCAGAGTGTGAACTGTGACAATTTATCATTACATTATTGAGAAAACCAGAGTGTTATTCTCTGTGATGAATGTGATAATGTCTAAGATACAGACTATCACATCCAAAACATAGCTTTTCAATAAAATTTAAAAAAAAAAAAAAATCTTATCCATACTCATATATGTCAGCTGAAGTAGAGTTGAAATACATGCACTTTGCATTTGACCTCAATATATGACCTCTTATTTAACTGTCATTTAACTGCAGAACATCCCCCAGGTGAGATGCTGGAGTGAATCTCAAATCAGTCCTCCTCACTTTGACTCCATTCAGCTGTGCCGTCACGCTACAGTAGGAACTTTACCTCCAGTTTGTGACCTATCCCTTTGGTACAGTGGTTCATTTGGTTAGAGAACAACCATGAGATTCAGGTCATATATCACCAGCACAGGTCCTCTTATATCAAATGAAAAACTGCCTACAGAATCACCACTGATGTAAATATGCAGCGTGATTTCAGCATGTTATTTCAGCAGGACAGATGTTGGGAACCTATGGGACAGGGTTGGGGATGTATAATGAATTTCATACTTATACTAAGAGTAGGAGGGTGACAGTATGTAAGATAAATACAGTGTAAAGAAAACAGAAATACAGTCTAATTATTCACTCTCTCTAAGATATTTGAATTAAATCTAACATATTCATATTAAACTCATATTATATTAATCAGTTTCATTCTGCACATAGGTGGGAACCTGCTGTATCTCACATGCATTAGTTATTTGACTGCATTGCAGGACAACAGAAATTTTGATATATTTTACCTGTTCTAGAGTGTGAAATCATACAATTATAAACCAAGAGCCTTTCCAAATGCTGTAACAGTGCCGGAATGTCATATTCTTCAGCAGGAATACATTTCTTTTCTTTTCTTTTTTTTTGCACACACATTTTGTTTGACACTGAAGCTTCACTTTTCACTTTTCACTTCTTTTGGCCAAAGCTTAAAATTTCAATCCAGGAGCTGACGCCATGTATCACATTTAAGGGCTTACTTTTGCCTGTTGCTGTCAATGAAGGCTGAGACAATGAAAGTGAACCCAAGATGCAACCAGATTTGGTCATTTGTCATCTGTGGAATTCATATTTCTAGTCTATCATTTGTATTACATAGTACATGGGGCTAAGGGACACCCATGTCCTCTAATGGATAAGTTGACCATTTTTGTGGTAGTTTTAAAACGTCTCAATTGTTAATAGTGGAAGTGGTATATTTGGTTTCTTAGTCATTTTTTGTGCCCATTGCTCAACTTCTAATTGTCAGTGTTCATCTCTCTCTTCTCATTTGTGCCTTTTTTATGTGTGGTACCTCAAGTTTACAGAATAATGTAGTTTTTTAAATCCAGCCTTCAGGACATTGTTTACTTTATCCTATCACCAACACACCTGATATGACATGTATACTAACCAGCATGCTCTTCAGTAGACACACCTGATATGACATGTATACTAACCAGCATGCTCTTCAGTAGTTTAATGGGCTGCATTGAAAATGTGCTGTCTGATTAGCTCCCCAGGACTAGATTTGAAAAACAGGACTCAGTGGATGGTTGTTGAGACTGCAGTGAACTTGACAAAGTAGAAGGTTAATTCAGATTTGATTTTGTCTCATGTTTATATGAATCTTAGGGTTGACAATAATTTTGACATGCACTTCTCCATAAAAGAATAAACTTTTTCTCTGAGCATTTGTAATGTTCTGGATAAGTATTCTAAGTAGAATATGTAGGTGTAATACAAATATCTGGATGCATAAATATGAACGTTAAAAGATAAGATAAAAGGTAAAATAGTTAATGAGTATCTTTTTTTGTTCACTCAGATAAGTGTTACAGTCTGCTCCAAATATTAATTCATGTTTGTTTGGCTAACAAAGGCTTCTAAATGGTGTATATTCCCATTTTAAGTTGGGTTCTATTTAGTCACAGACTATTTTTCAAGCCACTTAAAAGAATTGGATGTTAAAATATGGTGCCATGCACTTGTCCTGATGTCTTTGACCATGCTCGTGCTTGTACAGGATAGCGACACTTAAAGGGAGACACTTCGTAAAAACCTGCGAGGATGAAATTTCGACATTTTTTAACTTGGATCACTCTCTAGCACAGACACATTGTCCTCTCTGACCCTCATAATAATGGCCAATAGGACCCTCACAGTGACCCCAGTGCACATACATAGAAATACAATCGCGAATGTCTTTCATTATTTAGCATCAGCCACAGTCTAATAGTACACTTCACTTGTGCTAGCTTTGTTACATTAACTTTGAAAGTTTCGTCATAGCTCAAATAAGTGGAGGAGGTGACCTGAAAAAAAGTGGGCGAGTTGTGGTATTCTCTATTGTAAAATATCATAATTTATGCGTGACATTTTCCTAAGCGAGTATGGACTGAAATGAAAAGTGTCTTCAAACGTGAGGACCTCTGAGATCTGAAACATCTCTAATGTCTGTGTTCCTGACTGTTCCTCTGAGTTAAGCACTAATTTGTTAACTCTTATCTCTCTATTCTTGAGCGTTCATTCATTAATGCTCTCTTCAATATTCCCTCCCTCTGTGCACTTCAGGGATTGTTTGTACTTCAGTGATCCTCAAGTCCGCTTTCATCTGCTGTCTTGTGAGTCATCCTCTTCATCTTTCTTTGTCCTCCTCTCTTTTTGCAGGTTCAGAGCCTCCACCTGATCAGACAGTGGTGATTGAAGAGTTCCGCTACCTCTCCCAGAAGCTCTTTGTGTCTGTGTCCATCTCTGCTGGCTTGGGGATCTTACTGGGCATCGTGTGCCTCACGTTTAACATCTACAACAGCAATGTCAGGTCAGTCTTTGCCACTGTGCATGAATTACGGGGACACATTTCACACAAGTACACTTTACATGGATACGTTTGCAGGATTTCTCACATTCAGTATATCCCTCATTTCTCTTCCTTACCAAATTTTTAATTGTCTGATTATGTGATCTCACAACTCGACCCCTTGCATAATAGTCACCTTGGTTTGAGTAAAGGATCTACCGTGATAGTCATTTCTGTTTGGGTGATCTGCTGTTGTAATTACCTCAGTTTAAATGAATGAACTATTCCAATAGTCACCTCAGTTTGAGCAAGTGATCTACCACAGGTCGCATCAGTTTAGGTGAGTGATCTGTCATGACAGTCACATCAGTTTAAGAGAGTGATCCATCGTGACAGTCACATCAGTTTAGGTGAGTGATCTATGGTGACTGATCACAGGTTAAGCGAATGATCTACCTGCTCCTGTGAGTGAAGTCAGGCTCTACATTTCCAACCAGTTGTGCCATATCATTTAGAAACATCATCCCACTGTTGCAGAGCAGTAAGGGAAGCTGCCTAACGCCTGGGGGATTGTGGGTTTGAACCCCAAGCGTGAGAATTCACTCATCACGCGCCCCTGAGTAAGGCACTTAACCCCACACTCGCTCCAGTGGCGTGCGATGCCCGCCAGTGAAAGTCATCATCTTGATGATGTCTAGAGGAGCATCAGCTAGTGAAAGAAATGTAATGCATCACACTCTCATGCATTTAAATGGGGATTTTTTTCTCCCACTTTGTTCTGCATAACCCGTCATATTGCTCTGGTGACAATAATTTCCTCATTGTGAAGATGTCATGTGTTCTAAAGCCTTTCCATGAGTGTTGCAATGAAGGATTTGTCCCCTACAAGTTAACACTTCGAAGGATACCAGCAAGGGTCTAACTTTTCACACTTGATTTGTGAAACCAAATCATTCATAAAGTTGTTTGAACTTTGTCAGGTTTCCAAGGATAGCTATTTTGTTGTGTTAAATTGGAATTAAGTTGGGTCTGTGACAGATCCAGTCTTTGACATTTTTTTTTTTCACTCTTTCACTTTTTTTCCTTACACATCAGTCAGCTCTGTGCTAAAAACTGAATGTCTTTTGCAGAGGCTAGTGCAGATTACTGGAAAAGCATATCTGAATCCCATTGAGGGTGTCTTGCTAGGTTTGTAAGTGTGAAGGTTATGTATCATATCTTAGCTTAATTAGGGTAGCCAACACTGGGTATTTTTGATTCATTTTCTAAAAATGACTAAATTTCAGAATTCTATTTTTCTTTTTCTTTTCTTTTTTTTGTTTTGATTGGCTGTTTTGGAGAAGGATGTCTAGGGTAAAGAGAAATAAAAGTTATTCTATTGTCTTTGATTCTAGACTCTAACACAGTCAAAAGTGAGCATTGCAAAAGACAGTGGTGAACTGTGTGTGGGCACTGTGCATGTGGTATTAATGGTTAGAGTGTTTTACTTCACATAGCTCTGTTATCGGCAGGCTCCTGTGTGATTGTAAATTCCATCTCAGATGATTCCATGCATTTATCTGATTAATTATTTGCAACCTGGGTGAACCAGGCCTACAGTCATAGGACTCAGTTCTTAAAAGTATAGATGGATTGTCTAACTGTAATGCTGTGTTTACCCAGTGGGAGTTACACAGCTGTGGTGATTGTTTAAATCATTGATGGCAGAGAGAATGTAGTGGCATGTGAAAGCTTTCCATTACGATGCAGTGATAGATCAAGTGATGGGGGAAAAACCAGAGGAAAGGGTGGAACTCTGTTTCCAGAAAACAACAGGAACAGCCATAGTGTGTCACACCAGTGTATCCAAAGCACTTTACAGCTCCACCAAATGCTATGAAACAGCTGCTAAAAAGGCTGTTTTCGTACTTCCTGACAGGTATATTCAAAACTCACAGCCCTACCTGAACAACATGACTGTAGTGGGCTGCATGCTGGCCCTGGCCGCAGTATTTCCTCTGGGAATCGACAGCCAGCACATTCACAGGTCCCAGTTTCCAGTTGTGTGCCAGGTACTGTTCTGTCTCTCTCTCTCTGCCCCCCCCCTCACACTGTTGTGTATTGTAGTAAACTGTGCACTTTCAATACAGCATTAGGGAAATTCATTCTTTCTACTCCCGCATGCCCCCCCCCCCCCCCCCCCCCCCCCCCCCACTTCCAGTTCCGCCTGTGGCTGCTCGGCCTGGGATTTAGCCTGGCCTACGGGAGCATGTTCACAAAGATCTGGTGGGTTCACACAGTCTTCACGAAGAAAGACGAGAAGAAGGAAAAGAGGAAGGTAAGTGAGTTGTGATTGGGCTGATGGGACTGGAATGGAGGCATGAGTGCAGTCATGCTGATGTTTGTTTGTGAGGAGCGTGATAATTGAGAGTGATGAGGACCTGTCCCAGTTATAACTTCAGACTGCTTCATTATGCAGACATTCTGATGACATCACTTTGCTCTGCATATCTGCATAAACGAGCATCATATTGTCTGCACTGAATTACACTGCTCATCCTGCCCAAGACAGAAAAGTCTCTCACATCTCTCTCTCTCTCTCTCTCTCTCTTTCTCTCTCTCTCTTTCCTTCTCTTATTTCTCTCTCTCTCTTTCTCTCTCTTTCCCTCTCTTACTTCTCTCTGTTTTTCTCTGTTCTCTCTCCATCTCTTGTTCTCTCTCTCTCTCGCTCTCTCTCTTTCCCTCTCTCTCCATTTCTCTCTTACTATGTTTAAATGCTAGTTTGTTTACTCATTCTGTCTAGCACAAGTGTGTACTCTGTGTTCATGTCATATGCAGAATCTATACAGAGTCTGTAAGTGTACCCTCCAAACTGACTTCAACTCTTTATAAAGGTGAACACCAAAAAAATTACTTACACAATTACAGGTACTAGCACTGAGGTGTATTTTATTTCTTAAACATATTTAAACACTGATTTAATCAAAGGAGCTAAAGTAAGATTTTTCTCAAATTCCCATTTAATTTCCAAAAGTGTAGTGTCCAAAAAATAAATGTTCATGTCTCTGTTTTCCACATTTTTGTGATCTCCCTTCAGAAGAAGCCATCTTCTCAGGTCTCTGTGTGTTGACTGGAGTGGTACTGATTTTTGATTGTGAGTGGCTGTTTAAAGCGTGGTGCTGAAAATGTCAATCAAGACCTGTAACTGACTGGTAAATTTCATTTGGTAAATGAGCATCTCAGTGCCTGGACTGAAGCACAGTGTGGTCTGAATAGATGGAGACAGTTTATGAATGCAGACCAAAGCATGATAAAGGATCTGGACGTTCTCTAAGAAGGAACATGGCCTGAGAGTTCTCTCCATCTATTCTCTCATCTTAGACAACATCACAGAGAACTTCTGAGCAGTGTTCAATCTTACTGAGGCAGGGGGCACAAAGTCTGGAGAACAGAGATGTCATAAACTATGACTCTTAATGCATTACAAACATTTTTAATTGGAGAATTGTCTTATTTCAAATGGTCATATTGGATCATACATAAAATATATTGCATATTTTGGAAAAATGATGATTTATAGTTCACTACTCCTATTATTCATTTTAGAATATTAATATATTAGTCTAATAACATAATTCATAATAAAAATCATGCATCATAATTTTAATTAATATCTTAACATAATATGAAGATACAATATTTATTTTTATTTCTTTTATTTAATCACTGCTACTCATTGGCATCAGACTCATTGGTAGGAGAGGTGCCAGTCATTTTTGGTGGGTTACTGTATTTAATCTGGGGAAAAGTTTTGCATTCCAGACAAAATGGTCAGAATGTAAAGTGGGCCTTTTGTACATGTGTGCTGGTTGTTGTGTGAGAGCAATACCCGACGCTCATTCAGGAGATGCAGCCCAATTTGACAGAGCGGTGGCCAATGCTCAATCAGAGGAATGTAAGGTTCAGCAAGTCTGAGACAATTATGAATATGGATGAGTATTAAAGTTCTCTACAGAAATCCGACCTTGGGGGGTTTTGTAATTTGAACCGTTGCGAATTGGGCTGACTTTCAACTCTCTCACTCTTCTTGCTCAGGCAATTTGTTAATGTTCTTTTTCATTATTCCCCGTCAGAATGTAGCCAAATTGGTGGGGGGGTTTTTTTTCCTTTTTTTGCATGCTGCCTTTTGGCTGTCTGTAAGAGGCACATGTAACAGTGCTGTGTCACCTCTGTTCCTCTGTTTGTCCGTGTGAGCCTGGTTAGCATGCTGTAATGGTCGGACACAGGGAAACATCTCACTGATGCACCATTACACAGCACCTGATGACCATTTGTCCATTTTTCCCTTCAGTAAACCACACGCTACAAAAAGATCTGAATCATCTGTCCATCCGCTCATCATAAACAGCTGTAAAAATACACACAGAAAGGGAAAAACAAAATTACTACATCACTGTAATAAATGTAAGGAATATGTTTTATACAGTTAGGCTTTATGAACAGTTTCAATTGTCAGGTTTTTTTTTTAATGAGTAGTATGATTTTCGGAACATGTTGTGTAGCATGAAATAGAATAGAATAACTGCAGCTATGCACAGTTACAGTGTGATGATGTTCAGTAAACATCAGTCATACGGTAATCACTAAACCCACCCTTTCCTCATGCTTCTTGTCCCCTGAATACATACACATAATTACCACTTTCTAAAGATAGCCATGTTCTGGTATCTTCCCACATTAAGTGCTTTAGCCCTAGTCCAGTTTTCTCATAGTGACAGAACTCAGGCCAGTTAGAATGGGATTCACAACGTGGCTCTCATGTTGACATGCACTGTGAGGGCAGTTCTAAAACATACTTGTGAAGACAAGGCTTACAGCTGTAATGTCAGGAGAGCACAGCTCGAACTTGAAGATATAATGACTGCAGCATCAGAAAGTGCACTCCATCATACAAGGGGCACATCTGGATTCAGCATGGTTTGTCTGAATGTTGGTGCTTTACACAGACCAGTTTTTAGACTGTAGATAGATAGATAAAGTAATTAAAATAACAGTCCATACAAGGACCCAGAACTGGTCTGCTCCCATTGCTGGTTGAGCAAGAATCAGACCCAATCATATGGTAACTCAGCCTTATTCACAAAGTTGTTCTTAACCACCAGGGCAAGCCCTGATTAGCTATTGATAATTGCAATGCCTTGGTAATGCCGATCATCTATGAACAGCATTGTGGTTATAATAAGAGGTGAGTGAGGGATGGCATCGTTAAGACAGAGGAAAACGAGGCATACCCTGGCTGTGCACTGGCCCTGTTGAGATATGTTAGGGAGAAACACTGGGTCTCTTGGCACCATGCATTGTGATGTGCCCACAGGCAAAGTCATTCAGTTACTGTGTAATGGACTGGACAGTGTATCTCAGTATGGAAAAATAGTATGTTTCTATCACTGGAAAGAAAAAGAGAAAAAGAAAAGAAATGGTTAAAACTAGAAGTGATGGTAAATCAGATTGCTATGCATTGTATGGATGTGGTTGAAACAGATGTAGTCCATTTGAATAGTACACGCGTTGTTGTTTTATGCACTCAATGTGGTTTAACTTTTCACTCCTGGAAAATCCTGGAAAATAATCTGTCTTTTCCTCCAGCAGATGGCCCCCTAAGCAAAATGACTCATGTTGACTTGTTGAAAAATGTATATTCCTGTGAAAAACGATCCTAGCAGTCTAAAGCAACAAGGCTATTGTGACTTATCTTAGGAGTTTTTTTTGGTATGTACAGCATTTAGTTTATGGTTTATGCCTTTTATGTCAGAAGACGTGGTATGGCAGGACTGATGTTATAAAAAGAATTCAGTCAAATACATTGCCTTCAGTAATGGTCATATGAACCAGCTGCAATGCTTTGAATATTTACGTTGTATGTGTTGTGCAGTTTTTCAGGGAGTGAGCAGGGTACACTAAAGCAAATAAATTTCACTCTGTTGACTCTTTGACCCCGACAAGGTCCTTTACATCTTGACCCTTCTACTCTATGAGGGGTGTGTAAATGGAGAACCAGGGGTCCTGTCATAGAATGCACCAGACTATCCTTCACTGACTGCATGTCCTTCTTAACCAGGGGTCCTGTCATAGAATGCACCAGACTATCCTTCACTGACTGCATGTCCTTCTTATATTAAACTCAGTAAACGTTTACTTTTTCAAATTTAATTGGGCCAGAGTTTATCTTGAATACTCTGATCTCTCTCTGTGGGAATAGACGACTATAAAGTCTTTGATTGGAAATGACTCATCGCTGTGCACAGCATAGTGTTATTTTTGATCAAACCTCTCTTTGAATCTCATGCCAATAGTGCAATGAAAACAGTCCTTGTCCACCGGAGAGATGTTGTCTGTCTGAGACCCTCTCCAGCCTTTCTGAAATTAGAAACACTTTCACACTAACACTAACATCTCCAGAGCACTAGATTTAATCTGGCTTTCGTATTCTTTATAAAGTCAGTAACACAACCCTATCAAACTGCAATATGTTCAGAATAGAACTTCTCCAGGAGCTGACTTGACTTGGAGTCACTCTCACAACCACGTCATCTTTGTCCTTCAAAAACTACATCAGGTTCCCACCAGAGGAAAGTCATCTTTAGAATATCACTGATATTTTAACTTAGGGAGCTGTCATCTGTTTTCACTTTTCCTCCCTGCTACACTGCTAATATAACAGACAAGTTTTCTAGATCTTAAGAAACTGAAGGTTGACATTTGAATTTAGTTTTAATTCAGCCATGCTAGGCAGCCTGTACAATAAACAAAAAAGAAGGGTTTAGCATTTTTTATGTTTATAATGCTTATAGTAATGATTTGCTCTAAGTGGTCTGGAACGAGCATTTTTCTGTCGTTTGTGAAGCTGATCCTTTATCTGATTTACCATTACTTCCCTCCAGCATCTGGAGCCCTGGAAACTCTATGCTACTGTTGGAGTGTTACTGGCCATAGACGTCTTGTCCCTGCTTACGTGGCAGATTGTGGATCCTTTACACATAACTGTTGAGGTGCAGTGTCAGTTTACTCTGTGTTAGTCTACTCTGAGTCACTTACTCTGTGTCAGTCACTCTGTCATAGTGTATTGTTCTGTCAGCCAGTAAGTTATTTAATGTGTTACTTTGTCAAGTTAGCATAATACAGTACATCATCATAATGCATTTTTGCAAAATTGTAAAGCAAGTCATTATAAGTTCATGAAGTTGTACAAGCTGAAACTCTTTCTCTCTCTTTCCATCCCTCTGCTGTTTCCTTGCAGAAGTTCACCAGAGAAGTCCCTAAAGGAGACCTTGACGTTCTGATTCAGCCCCTACTGGAACACTGCAGCTCAGAGAAGATGAACACTTGGCTTGGTAGTCTTCCCAACTTCCCCTCTAATCTGCATGTCAATGTCAATTTGTATTAAATCTCTCTCTCTCTCTCTCTCTCTCTCTCTCTCTCTCTCTCTCTCTCTCTTTCTCTCTCATTTTTGGTTGGCCCTGACGAGGTCAGCTCCCCAGTCGAAGGGTAAAATTTAACATTTGCACAAAGTATTTAAGATTTTTTTCAAAGCAAATTAAACAGACTTCCTCTCAAATAGCATGACTTCTGGAAAACCTCTTGAGGATGAGAAGAATTTCATACAGATTATTTTATGTCCGTACAGTTGATTTAGAAATCCTATATTTGATATGTGAAAATATTGGCATGTCCTTAGCTTACTCCTGCCTTGGTATCAGCACTAACCAGCAACCTGATCCTCACACATTTTTTCACCCAAAGACTTATTTTTTTCACACCTCAACACACACTCTTTCACCCCCTCTCTGATTTGCACTTTTAAAGTCAAGCAACTGAGTCACGACTTCTTATTCACTCACATGCCTATTGACAGGTTTGCTCTGTCATGCTCTCTTTTGTATATTTAACCGACTTGCTTCTTACTTTTTTAATATGTACTCTCATCCATTAAGCTAATCTTTCCATGGTGTTACATACAGTTACTAGCGTACTCACATATTTATTTTGTCGCTCTCTCACTCTGTCTTAAGCTTTAGTTCAACATTCTGTATACCATGCCGTCTGTACATCACCCTCTCCTTCTCTCTCTCGCTGGCAGCTACTGCAGTATAAAACCAATTGCTATGGTTCACTGAATGAGTTTTACCCATGGCATTTCCTCATATTCATAATACATTTACCATGCACTGAAAAGAGGCCACAAGAAAAAAAAGAAAGAAGACAAAAAACAAAAAATACACACTCTTTCTTTAAAGATGTGGTACTTTTTGTTTTTTAGTCGTATTGAAAAAAGAGTTGGTGGTGTTGTGTGGCGTACCTCCTCCTGAATATGAAACATGAGTGCACATCACCTGCTCTGTGTCAGATTAGCCAATGACGAGGCTAATGAGGATGTGACTGTCCAATAGCCATGCTGATATGTGATGTCTGCATGTGCCTCAGGTGTGGTCTATGGCTATAAAGGCCTGCTGCTGTTGCTGGGGATTTTTCTGGCGTATGAGACCAAGTCCATTTCCACAGAGAAGATTAATGACCACCGTGCCGTCGGGATGGCTATCTACAACGTAGCTGTGAGTTGCAGAACTCTCTCCCTTTGCTTTATTTTCATCCACTTCACAGAGACCAAGGCATTCTTGCCCAGTGTTTAAACATGCTACATAGCATTGTGCTGTTAATATAAAAAGGAAAATTTGTTTGTTGATTTTTGAAAACACTCAGGGTTGTGGAAATAAAGATTTGCTCTCATTTGCGTCCTGCCTTTGGTATCTAGTGTTGATGTATGTGACTGCATGTTCTCACGAGTGTATATGAGACTCCATCTGCACACACATCAGATGAGACTCAAACCTACAGTAAAACACGATGAGGCTCTCTGTAAAAGCCTGTATTATCCGCATGGTCATTTGGAGGCGTGGAGAATTCTGGTTTTCTTTTGCTTGTTTCAGTGCCTGCTCTCTAATATTTTAATGATGGCAAGAAGCTTTAATATTATGAATGATGATTTTATATAATTGCATTGTTTTCAGAAAGCCTGTTTTAAAGAGTCTGATGAGAACAGGAAAATGCTCCTGACTCATGTGTGATCACACACACACACACACACACACACACACACACACACACACACTGTTTATAACTATACAACTGATAGTGCTATGTTAAGTAAAGTACAGGGTAAACACTGAGATCAGGTGCAAGTGGATGAAAAAGGGTCAGTTTGTCAGCTGCTTCATAATGTAAGCAGTGATTTGTGGAATTCTAATTGGACAGTCGGAAGTTGAGTTCATTGCTGTACGGCAAGGACTCAAACTGTGTGACGGGACCATGGGAAAGGTAGAGGCATACAGGAAAGAAAGAGCCACTCATCTGCAGGTAACAGATTGGATTAGTGTGGATGGTGTGTGCTTCCTGCCACTGGTTTGGAGATTAAGTGTAGACACTGTGCCCACACTGAGAGAAATTGAGTAACTGTTGGAACGCTGAGGGCATCATTTTATTCTGATATAGCCCATTTTACGTGATGAGTTTAACAAAGGAAAGTAATTTGCCTCAGTCGTTTCATTTAAACTGAACAGTAGCTTGACTGTAACAGACAGAGGTCCTGTGGTGTGACAGTGGCTGTGCTGAGACATTCCAGTTTGTATCAGGACTGACTTTTATTCCTAAGACATTAATTTGACCTGAGGTTACAGCAATTATTTAGACACTGTTTGGCTCCTGAAAACTGTACTCATTCTCCTTACATTTCCCTTGATTGTTGGCCAGAGACTGTATTTTATGGACACTGTGCCATATCCAGTCCAATTGTAGCACTGTATCCACCCCAGATCCATACAGATCTGGTCCAGTGGGTCACAGTAGATCAATACCGGCACGGGCCTGCTTTAATTTTCTCAGGAGAAGCAAATGCATGAATCGGCCCAGTTCCACGTTGAATATAATTAAATGAGGTCCAGAAGTGGCCCAAGTCACGTTAACGTCCAGCCCAAATGTGGTCCACTTTTGTTTTCCTCCAGACAGACATTGGCCAGACATTACCCAGACTCCACCACAGACACTGTGGCCTTAGGCCTTGGCATTAAGAGGTGTGGAGGGGCACAGACTTCCACATGTCTTCTCCAACACACATGGTCTCAGCTGCCACTTTTCACCAGAGCACAGAGGAGTTCACCAGGAGCTGTGATACATGGAGAGGTTCATATTATGCTCCCAAGATATTTCCACCTGACCAATCTAGTTCTGATCAATCACCAGAAAAAATGGGGAGATAGGCTCCTAAGTTAAGTTTCTGTGATTGCACACACACACTGTGAACAGTGAGCAGTGAATTTGTCCTCTGCATTTAACCCATCCAACACACACACCAGACGCAGGAGCAGTGGGCAGCATTCCTTGTGCCCAGGGAGCATTGGGGTTAAGTGCCTTGCTCAAGGGCACACAGCCATGGATGTTGGGCCTGGGAATCGAACCGGCAACCCTCCAGTCACAAGCCCAGCTGCCCTTAAAGTTTTGTGACTCTGCTGGCTTCCCAGCCATGAACACTGTCCCCTGTGTTTATGTGCATGCCCACTCAAAAAAAGGAAAAACTGCAGAGACTTTGTTTCAAACCCAGATCCTTGGGATGGTAGATTAGTGCCTTTCTCACTTTGCCACCCAAGCTCCCTAATCCATTTAATTATTTCAATGTTACAAACTACAAAACAACTCAAGATGAGGTCCGTGTGCGCTATGGATTTGTTCCACTCTGTAAAGCCGGGGTCCATTCATTCAGCATCGGCAAATGCTGATGTGAAACAGATTCACTCCGGTTCTGCAGAGTGATGCACAATGGCAGTGTCTGTATGGCTCTGTGGAGCGCTTCCAGCACAGATGAGTGGTGAGGGTGTCACCATTGCCTGGATTTGTGGAGAGGCAGGTGGATCTGACAGTCAGGTGCTATGTGGGTGACCTATCAGGTTTAATCTCAGCAAGGAGGGCAGAGATGGAGCAGATATGTCCTAGTCTTTTGGTGTCACTGAAGTTTCTATGTCATTTTTGGCTTATTTCCCTGCTGAACCTGCTGCACTTTTTGACGTAATATTGGATTAAATATAACCTTCCACTCATTAGCTCTCAACTGTGTCAGATCTTATCTCCATCTAATTTCTTGTCCTTGGGAACTGAGAAGCTGTGAACTTTAAAGTGTTGACCTCTTTCTGTCTCTCTATTTCTCTCTTTCTTTCTGTCTGTCTCTTTCTCCATTCCTCTCCCCTTTTCCTCTCTTTCCCTCTTGCTCACCTTCCTGTTTCTCTAGGTTCTCTGTATGATCACTGCTCCCGTGACCATGATCCTCTCCTCTCAGCAGGACGCCTCCTTCGCGTTTGCCTCTCTGGCCATAGTCTTCTCTGTCTATATCACCCTGGTGGTTCTCTTTGTGCCTAAGGTCAGGAAGCCAATATGTGTCTGCCCTCTATCGTTGTTCTTAACAACAGGCTGTGGGTTGATGACTTTTTTAGTGTTGTGAAGATATATAGGCTGATCTTTCTTTCTTTCTCGAGTTTTTTTTAATATTTTCTGGTAATGTTCAGTTTTACACAGAGTCAACAGTCCTCCAAAGACACAGTATTGAACAGGGGCACAGCAGTGAATTTTACATTACAGCCAGTAGGTACTCCATTAGGTCTTAACTCTCTATCATCAGGTAAATGTTTTTGTTTGGGGATGGCACTTTAAACTTCATGGACTGCAGAGATAGCTTTACTTTTATCCAAAGAGTCACCTGGCAGTTTCCCCAATAACCCTCGCCTCTTAGCAGCATATCTTTTTCCATTGTTATCTAAGCAACAATGTGTTGTTTTGCATTAGAGGAAATATGCTTGTCCGTAAATGTTTCAGAGAATATTAGTGAGGGAGACATAGGGAGTTATAGGGAGAGTTTAGTGCTGTGTGTGTGTATAACATACTGTGTGTATAATGCTGGCTAGTGTAGCCACCTATGTAATATTTCTCAGTGTATGAATGTCATGATGCATTTATTTTCATATCAGAAGTTAATGCATTAATTACACCCCAGTCTCTGCACAAATAGCCATCATGCAACAGTGTGGTTGTGTAGATATGCAAGTTTATAGGTGTAGTCATGTAGATGTGTGGGTTCATATGTGTCACTGTGTAAATATGTGTGTGTGTGGGTTATCTTGTAGATGCACAAGTCTCTGTTTATTTGTTATGTTGTAGATGCACAGATTAATGTGTGTGTGTTGTGTTGTGTAGATGCACGGCTTAATGTGTGTGTGTGTTGTGTTGTGTAGATGCTCAGGTTTATGTGTGTTCTGTTATGTTGTATAGATGCTCAGGTTCATGTGTGGTGTATTGTGTTGTGTTGTATTGTGTAGAAGTGCAGGTTTATGCGCGTGTGTTATGCTGTAGATTCACAGGTTTATGTGTGTTATGCTGTAGACATGCAGGTTTATGTGTGTTGTGTTGCGTTTAGTTGTGTAGACACACAGGTTTATGTGTGGTGTGTTGTGTTTTGTTGTGTAGACTCACAGGTTTATGTGTGCTGTGTTTTGTTGTGTAGATGCGCAGGTTGATCATGCGTGGAGAGTGGCAGTCAGATCAGCAGGACACTCTGAAGACTGGTTCATCCATTAATAACAACGATGAGGAGAAATCCCGGCAGCTGGAGCACGAGAACAGAGAGCTCCAGAGCATAATCCAGGAGGCATGTAGACTGCATATGTTTATCCCCATTTTCCTCTCTCTCCCTCTCTCTCTCTCTTGCTCTCTCTCCTTTTTAATGAATAAATTAATTGTGGCTGAAGTGTTTCTTTAGGAGACATAAACTCACTGATGATGATGACCTCATTTGCATTCCATAATGTCGAACAACTTTCTTAGACGGAGTTTCTAAAAACCAAAAGTGTTAATGAAGGCCAGTAATTTCAGGTTCATGCCAGACCACATGACAGAGTACATAGCCCTGTAGTGGATAGTTCCAAGCTGACCCTGTGCTGTACTGTCACTCTGATGATCTGCAGAAATGTTTTAATATATATACGGTCTGTCTCAGTGTGTGCAATCTATACAGTCTATCTTGGTGTGGCTTTGCTTGTGTTGTATTTTTGCTTGTATTGAAATGTTTCTAAGGCTGATTCTCTGTAGTTTCATTGTACTAGTCGCATGCTCAGATAAGGCACAATGAAAAAGGGCAGAGGTGCTGGCCACATCTGGAACTTTTGGTCTGAATTTTTGCTGCGCCATGCGTGGAGTCCAGGGGAGTGCATCTGGCTATGTTCCCTCCCTCTCACTGCTTCTGAGTGTATACTGACAGTTAGGAGCCGATGCTGCTGCAGCTGTCATCATGCGAAGAGAATTTTTCATGAATCGTGCACCTCCTCCAAATGTGTTTATTTCCCGTTTTTTCTCCTGTACAGAAAGAAGAGAGGGTGACAGAGCTGCGCAAACAGCTCGCTGAACGCAGAGCTCTGCGTGCACGCAGGCGCCCATCCGTGCAGAACCAGAACCAGAACCAGAACCAGAACCACAGCAGCGTTCTCCCTCCCCCCTCAACCCAACCAGAGCCCAAAGCCTTAGCCCAGCCCCCAGGCTACCTGGTGGCCACATCTGATAAGGGTTCTCTCCCTCCAGCCTTCTCCAACTCCTCAAACCTCTACCAGGCCGACAACAGGTCAAACCGCAACCATTGCCAAAACAGTCAACTACCACTGCTGTATAAATGAGTCTTAGAAGATCAGGACACCAAGACTTTTTAAGAACACACTTAAGAAAACAGATAAGAAGAATGGCACCACCTCACTGGAGTCTGTCTAGAGATTATTTGTCAAAAATCTTTAATATAAGAACAAAAATCATTAAAAAAATTCAATGGGGTTCAAGAAACTTGTGAAAATTATGAATTTATGAATCTGATCTTAAACCACTTAATGAATCAATTGTACCAAAGTTTGTAAGCTGTATTAGTAGCTGAAGGTTTTTAAAGTATCAAACTTCTGTGTTAATCAGATTATGTACTTTCACGAATTCATTTGTTATAGTACTATTCAGCCACTGTCATTCATCAAGTTTTGCGTGTGACTTTGTGGCTTCTTATACAAAACAAATCAACCAAGTTTTTTGGCAGTTTCACAATTGCACTTCAGATAAAAATGACTTGGTTTAAAAGGCCCCACCCAAATAATTTGACTTACTTCTTGGGGCAGTATAGTATAAAACCTGGAGCACTTTTGAAGATAATTATTGCAAATCAATCTTCAGACTCTTTTTAAGAATAATTTTTTGATGATCAGGGAAATTGCCTAAGACAAGATTTTTTCAAAAAGATAAAAATGAAAAGCCCAAGTGGTGGCTGGGTCCATGTAGAGATGCTCAAAGTGAGAATATGTGCCTGTTGATGAAAGCTGCATGAAGATTAAATCTATGCTACTTTCAAAACTTGGCATAATGTTATAGTGCCCCCTAATGGTCACCTGGCCCAAGCTTTTATGAGATGGCGTCAATTTTAGTATACTCACAAAGTTTCTAATTGATTTGCCATAGGGGGGCTTTTTGCTGAGAGACGACTGGCTGATGGTGTCCCATGTTTTTAAAGATATGACTTTGTCATCACAGGTACCTTGTACAAAGACGTCGCCCACAAAGTTTCAAAGTGCTTGATGAAATGGTTGAGGAGTTTAGGAGCTATTCCAGGGTTATTCCTCTTTTAAAGGGTTATTCCTCTTTTAAAGTACCACCTCTTGACTAAAGTATGGTAAATTTTGTGTTCAAGCTCAGAGGCACCTGTTGCTCATGTTTACTAAGGTTGGTGAAGATCAGACAAAGCACTCATAACTTATAGCTGCTGTAATGTTTTCATAGTTCAACTTTTTTATTGATAAATTAATTATAGATGTTGGGACTCCATGACTCCATGATTAAATTATTGGACATAGGCAAATAAGGGAAAGCTCCATGAAGAAAAATTGTTGTGTCATGGAAACAATATTAGGTAAATGATAGTCCTAACAATGCTATAGGAACTCAAAGGCAGCATTTTGATCTAAATATATATCAGTCCATTACAGGTAAACAGTACTGCTACTAAACAATCTTTAGCTGATAGTTGTATGCGTCTGAAAGAGCTCTACTTTAGGTGTATATGGTTGTTCAATGATGAAGAGGTTACAAAAGCTCAATTTGTAGAATTTAGTCTTCCCGGATTTTTATATACATTTTTATCATTTTTCCTTGAAACCTTGTGTTAATATGCGTAGGCTAATCATTGCTGTTCAAGACAAATCTTTATTCACTAAGAAATATTTCTGTGTGAAATTTTTGTGTTAAATGCTTTTGTAATAAGATTGCATTAATGATTTAAATTGTTTACTCGAAGATCTTAATGTATTTACTCACAGCACAATAACATTAGATCTAAATCATTTTGCACTTCTTTCAGTTACAACTGAAGAAAAAAATCCCACAACTTTTAGAACTGAACTGTTGTGCAGTGTGCAAACTTCCATTAGCTGTAGGTTGTAAAACACCATGGGTTTGGTAGCAAGAGTTCACCAGGAACCTTTCTGACTTTCACCCTGTTTGCTGTGCACAAGTGTAAGTGTGAAACTGCGAAACCCTTTTGCTGATCTTGTTTTCACTCCCAAGTGCTTACTTATTACAAGGCATGAGGACATGTATCTTACACTGAAGGATGTCGTGTACCTGATCAAATGCAACTGAATTCTTAATACTGTCAATAACAGAATATAAACACAGTTACAAAGCCTTCATTCAGAAATATTAGCCTCTTCTCTTACTTTACACTATTATTTCAAATAAATGAGCATTGTTACTTTGTCACCACAAAGGGGATATAAAAAAATCCTGACATGGTAACTGACATTTCTATTACAATTAGCAAAGCATAGTCAATTAATTAATTAGTGTCTGCTGAAATGTCATCCTCTGTTAGCTACCACAAACAGGACGGCACATTATCCAGTGTAAAAGTGTTCTTCCATTTTAACCAGTCTCTTGAAACAAGTGCAATGTGTATGCATTAGCAAGGATTTGACTATAGTTAGTTGTATCTGGATTTTAGTAATAAATAAATGTTTTACATTGGCCTTTTGTGTAAAGTCAACTGACAACTATGTTCGATTCTCTGCACAGTAGTATCTTCAACTCTCATTAAATCTACTGATGATCAAGTTTTCTAGGGCCCATATGTGCAGTCACAGGGCAGTGCGCTGCAGTCATGACTATTGTGGTTAAAACATGCACCTTTCCTATACACAACAGGCATATCTGGGCCGTTTCAACCTGGAGGTTGAAATGAATCTGGAAGTGTGTGTGTGTGTGTTTGTGCGTCTGTGCAAACCTGACCTGAACAGGAATTTCTCATCCATAGAAGCTGTTTCATAGTGGAGTTTTTTTTCCTTGTCATTTTCATTATCGTCTGTTTACCTAAAACAGCCGTACAGATGGTGGTTGGGTTAAGTTTCCTGGGTATGACACCTGAGTGGTAGAGGTACAGGAGGTGAAAGTCTGGTTATGTTAAGGTCTCAGACCCTTATTTTCACCTCATAGACTCAAATTTTCTCCAGCAGTACTGAAGGCAAGCGTAGCCTCCTGAAACTGAGCTATCATAGCCAGCATAACCAATCACACACCCACCATGGTCAGGTAACAATACGCTGGTGTGAAAGATTTGGTGGGAAAAATGTTAGTAAAGTGGCATGTTTAATCAGAGTTTTAAGATCTTTTCAGTTTAATTTAGAGATGCTGTTTTGACTCCTGTTCAGCTGCAGAACCGATAACTTTTGCTTTATTGAACTTGTCTTTATTATTGTATCGAGTAATTTCACTCAGGGTGTACGATTATGAATACTTAATACAACTGAAATATCAAGATGAATTTTATTATTGACTGTAAGGAAAATATAACTTTTTTCTTTTTGCTTTCTTTCTTTTATTTATTTATTTATTTATTTTTTAGAAAAATATACCCACTCATATATCTATTTATATGTATTCCACTCTATTAGGTCCTTAAAATTGTATTTGTAATCACCATATGTACTCTTAATGTTATCAGACTGAGATAACTGATAGTAAAACTGTATGGATGTTTCAGTTCAATAAACTGTATCCTTTCACATATCCCGTCTGACTTACGTTGTTTGGTTTTAACACTACAAATGACCCCATGTGTGTTGTACAAAGTCACAGTGCAGTGATGATGTGTAGTATATTTATGCTTCATTTCAGCAATTTTTATACCTTTCCTAAACGCTACCTCATATCATGACACGTAATTCAGCACTCTATTTAAAATACTTTCTAAAAACATTTAAATGTTTCCCACCAAATATCAATTTTTCAAACACAAAACACAGTCAGACTGCAATGATGGAATCAGTATTTTAATGAAGCAGAGTCCTTATTTATTTATTCAAATACTGAGCGATCTTCCTCTAATCAATACGCACTGTTCTCAGTTCTCTCTCTCTCTCTCTCTCTCTCTCTCTCTCTCTTGCTCTCTTTTTAAAATATTTCATAAAATAATCTGCTCAAGTTCTGTATACTGCTCAAAATTCCAGATATTACGTATGTTTCTCTCAAAAACCACGAGACACAATCCTCCACATAACGCCCAAAAGTAATCGAGTGAGTAATGAGACGTGAGTCACAGTAGATTAAAATTATTTTCAAAACTGTCAGTCTGTGGTTTTATATGGTTTCCCTCTCCATGTCAATCATTAGGAAGATTTTTTTTTTCTTCATTAATTTCCAGCATCTGCTTTGCTTGTGCTAATTCATCCAATAACTTATATGTGTGTGTGTGTGTGTGTGTGTGTGTGTGTGTGTAGTCTTCCTGGTTGCAGAGCTTTGATAGAAAATTAATATGCTTCATGCTTCTTGATTGTAGAGGTAGTGCTTGATGAATCATTGCATGATGTAACAGAAAGATTTCAGCATCTGTTGAATCAGCATTCATTGAATGATGAGCTACTAATCAGGTGAAACATGTGGCAGGTTTGATGGGAGACTTTGGTTTTGTGGTGTGTGTTTTCAGTTTTGCAGCGATATTCATAGGTGCTGCTCAGATACTGAAAGCAAGTAGAGATTGGTCTCTGAGGATCAAGTCCAATGACAGAACGCAAAAGATTTGTGAGCCCAAGACAGCTGCTCTCTTACGATTATATCATGATTGTGAATGAGGCAGAATGTGTTTAGAAAGAGTTTTTTTATTTGCATTTTTCTGCCAATTAGAACTGTGACCGCAGCTTTTAACGCTATGGGCTTGATTAGGCTTTATGGTAGCTCAGTGGTTAGCACTGTTGCCTCACGGCAAGAAGGCCCTGGGCCGTTCGAATCCCAGATGCCCCAGGTCCTTTCTGAGTTGAGTTTGCATGTTCTCCCTGTGTTTACATGAGTCTCCTCCAGGTGCTCCAGTTTCCTCCCACCATCAAAGACATGTATGCTAGGATTAATACTCCTGTCAGTGACCTTGACCAAGGTACTAGCAAAAAGACTTGGAGTTGGTTCCGAGGCACCTACAGCTGCCCACTGCTCCTTGCTCTTAGTATGTGTGTGTGCTCACTGCTCTAGTGTGTTTGTGACCAATAAACTTCTCCTTCTTCTTCTTCTATGGATATTTAGTGTCATCATATACTCTCATGCTTTGGTAAGACAGTGCTGTTTTCACAATGATACTCTTCAGTCCATAGGCATGTGGCCATCAGGAAGATATGGGCACAGTCAGCAGGTACGACAGGCAGTGAACAGGTGTGACAGACAGTCAGCAGGTAAGACAGAGCTGGGATCCAAACCTGTGAGACAGTTCTTTGAGTGTGGCACTTGGTGACTTAAGACTAAAATTGGTGTGAGGATCTTTTTTTTATTTTTAGACATAACGTTTGATTCACTGGGCTCATTTGTTTTACTGTCTGTAAACATTTATCAGGTTCTTCATGTTCTCCACAAACACAATTACAGGGGCTATCACACAAAGCTGTAACTGTAACCTCAGACGTGAGGTCAGACACATAAAAAAGTTTATGAAGTCAACATGCAAACAGCCTCTGGTCTGCTATCCTCCCTCTGTGGGGAGTTTTTTTTGGGGGGAAGGGAAAGAACCAGAGTTATCATCAAACTGTGGCATTTAGCTTGTACAACAGCCTAGAAAGAGAATATAATAAAAAGAAATCCCCTTCTCTCTCTTTCATGTTCCCTAAACTCAGCAGTAAACATTTACATAGTCACGACTCATACAAGGTAATGCACTGTAAAATTAGAGTGGTATCATAACCAGCTTTTCACAAGATGACTACACAGGGAGGGTTTCTCTTTTCATGACACTTTATTTAACTTTTTCACAGACTCACAAAGTAAGCTTATGTCACCACTGATACTACTAATATTGAGTATATGCCGATAAATATGATAGAAAAAAAAAAGATCACGTTTGAGCTTTCATTGGTTCTTGACAAAAATTTGGTCAATAAATAAACTAAAATCAAGTATATAATTATTCCTTAAATAAAAACATTACATAAATATGAGGCAATATGTTACTGACATTCATCAAACATTCACATGTTCACTATATACTCATAGAGAAATCAGTACAACACAAAGGAAAGACATTGGCATTAATATAATGTATCGTTGCTGTCAATGATTAGGATACAACATTCTATTATTTATAATATAAAGCCTGGTACATAGTACCTAAGTTACATGAATCGACATAACAATTCACAAGAATCTGCATAATAAACTGCTAATAACTACCAGCTTGTTTCACACACACGCAGTGGTTAGTATACCTACTAACCCTACTGTAAAACCTGTAATAAATCCAACCATGATATCTACTCATAACTGATCTCAATGAGAATTTTTTTTTAACATTTTAATATAAAACATTTACATCTCCGGACTTTGTCTAATGATGATGACATCCACTGGCACCACCTAATGCAAACACCCCAAAGAAAGTCTTTTCCGGCTCAAATTCTATGTCAGTGAGGTGATTGGATTCTACTGATAATTTGTCTTTTGCATGAAGTTGGAACACTGCACCAAGGTAAACGGTGGTGTATGAGTTCTCGTCATCGTCTGCGTCGTTCTCCGCACTCTGACAGACTGACTTCACACTTCTGAGCAGGCGCAGTTTTTTGCCATTGAGGGCGATGGACTGGTGGAACACGGTAAGACTGACAGGAGAATGCCTGTCTTCATCATCATCGCTGTTCTGCCTACATTTCACATGATACGAAGCCTGGGTGTAGACAAAGTAGAGTCCAGGGTGAGGGATGATGATCTCGTTGTTTTCCAATCTGAGTTCTCCCTGAGAAAACGCCTGGCTCACATTGTTTTGCCAAAGTATCGAGTCCCCCACTCGGCCCAGCTGCAGTTCACCTGAAGGTTCCAGAACGGAGGAATGGTGAGCAACACAATGAAAACCGAAGACTAGTGCTGTTTAAAGTTGTTGTCATGACTCAGTGAAAGAGTTGCGAACCTCATGAAAACACAGCTATGATAGGAGGCAAATCTTGATGGATTCCAAAGATCAGTGGTTTTCTTTAGTAATTATGAATACTGAAACTATACCGGGTTGCTAGCATTGTTCATGCTAACGTGTGGAAAACAGAAAAGAACTTCTTGAAGTTTGAACAGGCTGATAAGAATCATGTTTCATGTGTTTCCCTGACAACAAGCTGAGCAGTCGTTGTTACAGGTGTAATGTTTGAAAGAAGCCAACGGCCCTGATGTTGAGGAGCTTACCATTCAGGTGTACGGCTGCCTTTGCAGTCTGTGCCACCTGCTTCAGCAACTGCTGGTGCTCTGGAAGGAGGAAGAAGACATGTAGTCACATACACTCACAAACTCGAGATACTTCAGCAGAACATGTCAGATTCCGACACAGTCAATAAAGAACACTCTTCTATAGTTTCATAGATCATAACAGTGATATACTCACCATCCTCAGAACTTGTTTGCGCTGTGGATTGAAATTCTTTCTGGTTCTGTTTCTGTGGAAGAGAATTACCAAAAGATGTCAGTTATCAGTTGTCACAAACAGAAAACAGTTGACTGAAATCAGTACTGACAATTAAGTTAATTAATGACAGTGAGTTCTGCTTACCGTCATATGGCAGGCAAAGAAGAAAGAGGCGACAACGCAGAAGGTGACAAAGACAGCAACCCCACATAGCTTCGATACCAAGGCTTTGGAGAACATCGAATGACCTGTGGGCACTTGGCTCTTACCTGCTGAGCCACACTCCAAATCTACAGGGGCCACTCCACTGTCCACCATAATAAACTGATTCCTCTGGCAGTAATTATGAACTTATTCAGAAAAAGATTGGGTTTCAAACTGTCACCCAGAGAAAAAAGAAGCTGGCACAAACTAACTCCTTGATGATGTTTGAAAGGAGAAGCTCTGGTACTTGTATTTATGTGAGAGCGCAAAAGGGGGAGGAGTAGACATTGTGAAAGGGGGAAGAACCTGTTTTCTCATATCCACCACACACACACACACACACACACCTCCGCACTGGCTACAGAATACCACTCGCATACACACAAAACTGAGAAGTGAGTTCTGAAAAGTTTACATCACAATCTGGAATTGTAACCACTAATTGTTCATTTATGTATTACAGTTTTTTGGAGTTCCAAAAGCTTTTCTCCCATTTTAATTGATGAATATCAATCTACTAAAATAGTGTCAAGCAGTTTCACACAGATATTTGACTACATTTCAGTTTTGATCCGATTAGGCTGTGTGTCATTTGTCAGGGAAAAGTAAGTGCAAAATTGAACCGGATAGATCCACACTTGCGAAGCCGATCGCTGGAAAGTGCCGACAGTCATCAGTCCGCATGAAGTCATGCAAGGTTCCTACCACAAACACTTTCTGTTTCTGAACAAGCTTATTATATTGCCAGACCTGACACCTATACTACCCTACTGTCTTCTCATATCTTATTTGTCTGTTCTTTCTTTCTTTCTTTCTTTCTTTCTTTCTTTCTTTCTTTCTTTCTTTCTTTCTTTCTTTCTTTCTTTCTCTCTTTCTTTCTTCAAATTCCAGGTGTGACTCGTGTCTCTGACAAAGACTGATTCACTGAATCATGTCTTAGTCTCACAAATCTGATTTTATCTTTTCACACCATCTTGAGGTCTTAACAAGTGGAACAACTTGCATCTTTGTGTGTGTATCATAAAATTGTTGCATTAATCTGGGTTGGATGGTAGATTTGATGGTTGGGATCCTCCAAGATCTCGTCTACTCTTTTCTCACAAAGTCTCACTAAGCATCCACTGAACACTGACAACCCCAGGCCCTGAAGATACTTTATATGGTTTAAAGAGTGTTCCAGAAAACCCTAGACTCACCCAACATTTCACTCTACACACAGCATCATGGAATTCCACAATATTTCAAAATGTTCTTACATCACACTGTGCCCCCAGCATTTTGATCTTCCATCCCAAAACATTATCTAACCCAAAAATATCTAACCCAAAAATGTCTGACCCCGAAATATCTAATACAAAGGAAAACCAAGATTCTTTATTTTACCACATCACTCACTCATTTGGACAGTGACAGTACTGACAGGGTCTGACCGACTGGAGATGTTTTTTATGACAGCACCTATAGAACACACTCCTCAGCTGCTTTCAAGGAACCAGTTACATCTAATAGTCTAAAACACAATATCCGTTCTTAATGAGCAGAAATAGATTAGTAGGTAAACCTATATTATTTTAACTGTGAGACTATTTGTCTCCACACCTTTGGTGACGGCATGCAGTCAGATCACTGATTATTCTTATAGGTTTTTTTTTTCTTTTTTACTTTTAAGGAGGAAGCAGTTTGTTTGTGCGTGCCATAACTGTGTTCATTCCCTTAAGAGGCAAGTTTCTGTTTCACTTCGCTTAACCTTCCTTTACCATTGTGTACTGTTACAAGAAATTGTCAAACAACCAGAACATTTAATACCAAATGTCAAAGAGATGAAACATATGGGAAATGCAAAACGACCTAGACAAGGCTTGCTTTGCCACACAAGTATACGTTGTCAATAATGAATAGAGGACTCCTGACAGCTGGGCACTAACGCACAGTCATATGCCCTCATAGTTTTTTTTTTCACTCTGTTTGGGTGAATAAGTGAGTCTTTCATCAGAGTGACTCAGCCACATGTTATCGAGGCAGGTTCCTGTGTACACGACTGCAAAAACCACATAGTGTAAGTGCACAAGCCTGAGGGCAGATAGTTTCGAATAGAGATCTGTATCGCATGACTATTCAGTGCAGTGAAGTCTTGTTATGTGTAAATTATGCAGTCTCCTATATCTGCATCATCTTGTAGATGAACATGACAGAGAATAATGCAGAGCCCAGGACAGCAGGTGAGAAAAGAGATGGCAGGTGAATTAAAGAGGGCATTACATTGACTGTCAACCACACACTGCGCTTAAAAATCACTTCATTAAAATGGAATATTGGCCAGACTTTATGATCAGTTCAGTAATGATAATGATAACAATGATGATGATAATAATGATGATGATGATGACAATGACATGAAACTAGAAATGACATGATTTCTGAAACTAGGTGGAGTGTTTCATTTGCTTTTCACAATTTTTAAACAACAACAACAATAATAATAATAATAATAATAACAATACTAATACTAATAATGATAATTAATATTATTATTATTATTACTGTTATTATTATTATAATTATAATAATCATCATAATCATAATAAAAAGCAGAAGACCGCATAATACAGGCATGAAGTTTCTAATGACAGTGCTGCTCATTTTAGCATCATTTGCATAAAGTCCAATAGGGACACACAGCACTCTAAACAGAAATGAAAAAAGAAAAGAAAACCCAAGAGAACAGCAATCTCTCTGTCTGTCTGTAACTGGTTCCTCTTGCCATCAGTCTGTGTGCATTATTTTGAGCAAAAGGAAGTAGAGCCCTCAGGGGGAGAGAAGAGAACTCTAGAGATGACTGGACGCTCTGAAAGACGGCTTGTTTTCCACACATCACGAAAGAAATCGACTCAGCATAAAAGTTTAAGAAGTCTAGTGTATGCATGACTAATGAGCATGCATTCTAACCTATTGTACCTTTAGCTTTAGTAAAATAAAAACTTCCTATTTTGTCACTTTGTTCTAAATTAACAAGTATTTTATCAACATACTTCTAAAAAGACAAACCAGGATTCATTTTAGCAAAGCCCAATCTTTTATGTATTAATTATATAAGAAAAGCACCAAAGGCACCAGTCAACTGCATTTCATGACAGTTTTACATCATATTGGTTTGTTTTGCTCTGTTCATGCACTCTATGTTTCATGAAGAGTGCGTGAAGCATACAGGAAACAATATCAATTCTCACATATTTCCTCTGTTTTATTTTTGTCTGTCACTCATGAGACTCAAACTGTCCCAATGGGTTATCTTTACAGACCCAGTTTAGGTCTAGCTACTAACCTGTGTTCACACACACACATACACTCTCTCTCTCTCTCTTTCTCTCTCTCTCTCTCTCTCTCTCTCTCACACACACACACACACACACACACACACACAGCACTAATGAAAGAGCAGGTCAGTTGACTGTCAAGCAGGATCAGCTCCACCTACTGGACAAAAGTAATTCTCTTACTAAATCTTCATTTAATATGGGCCACAGATGTACACAACTTTAAGGCAGCAGTTGTGAGTCAGACTGAATGCGCACTAGAGGAGATAGAACATAGCTGAGTAATACAACAGAAAGCACGTGGGTGACCTGAAACACAACAGGTGGAAGAAATTCAGAGCCAAGTGTCAGCGTTCCACACTTCAGTAGGCCTACGTATTATCTGTTGTGGTTAATGCACTCTGTATGCTTGCTCTGATATTAATGAACTGACACACAGCACCTTCTTCTGGAGCCAAAGGGAACTACAAATAAAAAAAAAATCTAAACTTCCTGCTACCAGCATTTCCACTGAGGGTGAAAACAGGGTGAGACTGTAACTTTAAAGTGTCGGGTTTTTACCCTGTACGTACTGCACCTGGTTCCATTAAACTTGACTGAGAAGATTAATTGCAGGAAATCAGAGTGGAACGCTATCGTTTAGAGTGGAAGGAAAAGACTTAGCGCTCACCATGAAGAGGTAGGCAGAAAAAAAAAACTGGGTCACGGTTTGTTTGGAAGTCCCCTGCATAAAAACCCTAACACTGCCATCATCAATAACGTGGGTTTTTTTTGTTGTTGTTTTTTTTTAACAACGTAACACATGCTTAACATTTTAATAACAGTGCTAAGGTCAGTGTATAACAGCATATTTGTGATTAGGGTAATCATAAATTTCAGTGAGTGCAAAATGTTTTATGGGGACTATAGACCAAACTAAGCCCTTTTTGGTTTAACCGAGTAGGCAGTAATGAGTAGCTGGATGGTGTGACTGTAACTGGCTGGTGTGACTTGTCTCTCATGCATACGCAATGTTTTATTTCAGTAAAGTGCCATACAGAACCAACAGGGAAGAAGTTTATTTTAATTGGATTAAACAGAAATTATAACACTGTAAACAAACTGTCTTCCCATAAATTAATATTTAGAAATATTTGAGAACATTGAAATTCAGAGGTGCATTTTTTCCAGACAACCCTTTTGGACCTTAAAAACACTTAAATATATAATATTAATAGAACTTACAAATGTAATAAAGTTTAGGAAAGAATATGCAAATGGAATAATATAATCAAAATAAACAAACAGTATTTAGAAAAAGCAATAGCTTGTAAACCGTCAGAAGGATTTAAGAAATCCCTGAGGACTGACGTTTGATTTAAACATTCCACAAAGTCACAGATGTCGACTAGATTTTTGTTTTTGATTTTCAGCTCAAAAACTGCACTGGTCAGTCGTGTCACTGCTAGTCTGTTAGGAAACCAATTCAATAAATATATCAAACATTCATTATTTACTAAGGTACAAACGTGTTAAGTTAATCATCCTGTTCGCGAAGCAGGAAGAGACCCCAGTACGTGTATTCATCACTGTAGCGAACAGAAGAGTCAGAAATGTCCAGGGTCACGCTGTCCCCCTTGACCAGGGGAAAGACCCTGAACATGGTCAGCGTGCCTTTGTTGTGCTGCGTCGCTTCACTCAGCTTACGGATCTCTGTGCCTTGGGTGTTCCTGAGGAAGGTGACAGTACACTCTCTGGACGATGCTGTGTTTTGGTCCTGGCTGAATGTTACCTGGGCGTAGAAGAGGTATAACCCCCCTGTTGTGATATTGACAGAATTGTTCTGGTACAGGAGAGAGCATTTGCCTACAGCACACGAAGGATCTTCAGTCCATGAGTTACGGTCACCTTAATCAGACACAGAGAGAGACAGTAGAGACAGACAGATGGATAGAGAGAGACCGACAGAAGCATAGAAAGACAGACAGATGGGTAGAGAGATAGTCAGATTTTAATTCAACTTGAGTAAAGCAATGTTAAACTCACAGAATAATTAGGTTCCTTCTGAATGTCAGTCCTTTAATGATTGGTGCAACATGCAAAGATCTAAACTAAGCTTGGTGTTTCGATCTCGAGCGGCAATTTTGTGACTGCATTACATACAACATATGTGCTGGTTTTATTTCATTTTACTCACGCTATTATTTGTAACATGTCTTACAACCTACAAAGACAAAAACAGGCGGCTAGGTTCAGACCCGAGAAGCTTCCTAGGCCATCTCACATCCCACGTGAGAGAATTAAGAGGAGAATCAGTGTAGGGGAATTGTTTACCGTGTGAACCCCTTGTCTCCATTTCAAAGCTGTGAGCATTACCAGCCCGCCCACATCTACACCGTCACAAAACCCACTTCAGAAAAGCATGAAGCAGGAAGAGGATGGGCCTTAAAAGATCAGTTTCCACCTCTGTGCAACCACTCAGCTCCTCATCTGGCCTTTGCACCTCCATTTCTTCAGTGGTAAAACATGCCCACACAGTGGATCCGTTTTAGTTTGTGGTTTTAAAAAGTGGTTTAAGAAAAGGGATCGTCCCCTCCTTAGAAAAGCTGCTCAGTCATCTTTAGGCTGTGGTGTTGTGTATATAAAAACATGTATTATATTATATATAAAAACATTTTATGCCTTTTATTAGCTTCTGTATTTACTGGTTTCTATGATGCTTCTAATGCTTTAGCCTGTGACATTTTTACATTTCTATCTATCTATCTATCTATCTATCTATCTATCTATCTATCTATCTATCTATCTATCTATCTATCTATCTGTCTGTCTGTCTGTCTGTCTGTCTGTCTATCTATCTATCAAAGCATCTAACTAAATACCTCTCTTTTACTTAAATCGGACAGACTCTTGTCTGATGCTTGTCTTGTCTGATCCTCTGATGCTATGGTTTTCTGTTGGCCAAATTGCATTGGTTACTGTATGGGGCTAAGGTTTACACCCTTCTAGTATTAAACTGTGGAATTTCCAACACATGTTCTTGCCACTGCTCATTACACAGATCCCCTCACTTGCCACTGAAGTGAAAGTTCAAAGTCCACTGAGGTGCCCACTCAGGAGCATTAACATTGCAGTGTGGGGGGGTGGTGGTGGTGGTGTGTGTGGGGGTGCATTCCGCTGTCTTTTTAGGCCCATCTTAGTACATCTGTGTATTTGGCACGAGTCTGTGTAGTTCACTGCCTTAGCAGAGACGTAGCCATTCTCACCATAAAAAGCTTTGGCTTTTTCAACTTCAAAAAACATGGGGAAATGAGAACAAGAACCACACAATGACATCACCTAGAAAATGATACTGCTTGTCAGGGTTGCAAGACTGGATGAGAACGAGAGTGAGAGTGAAAGTGTAGGAGTGAGAGAGTGAGCTAGACAGGCAGGGAAAGAGAGGGAAAGGGAGAGAGAATTTTAAACTTACCATACGACTTGTGAACTAGGTGAATACGTGGGACAGCCTGACCCAAACTGGAGACTGAAAGAAACAGTGAAATACATTTTTTTCCCCTTTCCAGTTTTTACTCTTTCTGTGGTCATTTCTAAACACAAAATGAGTCACTAGTAGTTGCGAGTGGCTTCACTCACTTCTGGTACACAGGAAATACAAGGGCATCATGATTAATTTCTTTCACAGTAAAGGTTTAATTACAAGAAAAAATGAACAGCCTTGGTCACCACAGTGGCAAATGTATTACATATGTGGAAAGGACACTGTATTGATTTAAATGTCATGACTTTTTCATGTCAGGTGAGAGTGGACTTAAGAATCCCCTAAAACCAGAGTGAAAGTGAAACTGACCCGAGCGGTTGGCCTTTAGCTTCTGTGTTGTTGCGACTTCAGGCTGCAGAACCTTGGACAGATTTTTTCTGCCTAACATCACTTCACCCTGTGGGAATTATGACTTCTTGTCAGTAACAGTATGTCCAAACAGTTGACCAAATCTAAACTAAACTAAAAAAAAAAAACCTGATGAGCATTCACTGAACAAAGCTGATAAAGCAGCTTGAAACTCATTATCTGGAGTCATAGACACAGATGCTCTGCATTTGATTGACAGAAATCTCATTAGCATACAGTACCTTGGTCTGGGGACCGTTTGTCTTCATGACCAGTACGACAGCCATGGTCACCACGGCCACTGAAAGAAGGAAGCACCAGCCCAGCAGGAGGTGAAACCTGGGTTGACTCTGCAGACTCATCTCTGTGACAGAACAAGAAAAAGACAATGAGGAAAACAAAAGCTTGAAACACATCCCAGTTACAATAACATCACTGTTAAATATCATGACTGTCATGAATTACAAGATTAATCAAACAAAAGTACTCTAAGAGTTCGAGGATGTTATGTGGTGGTTTGTGAAGAATGAATTTGCATTTTCTAGATTTTTCCAACTTAGTATCTCTGGCACCTGGTAAATCCTATGTACACATATCCCACTGTCTAGTTTGTGTGAGGATCTGTCCCCACTGAAGCATTTTATTTTTATCCAAAATGTCAAGTTGAATTTTTATACATATATTTTTTGTTTGTTTGGTTGGTTTAAAGGAAATAGACCCACCTCTATTTCCATCTTAGGTCAGTTTTATTATTAACTGAAAACTGTCAGTGTTGATACATCATTAAGTCATGAAACCATTGACTCACCTTTAGAGCATTGCATCACAGCATTGGCTAGACAAAGCTGAGATAATGTTGTATCAGAAAAGAGTATGAAAGTGTGATTTCTTGCTAAGCACCCAGATTAAGCCAAAAGAGCTTTTTCTTTTGTTTTATGTTATGGAATCTGTGTCCATCAATAAAAGTTCCTGTCTAAGAGACGTCTTCTCTTCTGCTCTTCCCCGAGATCTAATAGTGGTCAATGACTGTTAACAGCTTTCAGAAGGATGTGTGTGATCAACATACAAAAACAAAAAAATAAATCAGGTCAAGCATTTGGTTGTAAACCTCTAGGCCGTGCTACTGGTTTTCACCCTGTCAGAGAAGGTTATTTCCCTAGCAAACCACAAAGATGCCCAGAGCAACAGGTGAGTGAAACCTGCTGCCAAAACCTGCTGAATTTTGGCTCAGTTTCAAATACCGTAGACATTTAACAGAAGTACGTACAGGTTTGTGCATCAATACTCTACACTACAGAGATTTTAAAAGAGGAATTAGAAGACTGTAGACTGTGCATAAGTGGGAGTGGGTCGTAACTTATCAGATACACAGTAATGCACTTTCAGTTGACTCATGGAGATACTGACTCATTTTTTTGCAAAGACTATGACCCTGACTCTCACAGGGTCTGAAATGGATTCCGTTCCAATCAAGTCAGTTTAATAAAACAAACTAAAACTCCTTTAGAGAGGTAAACATCTGTTCATTTATTACCTAATGATTGTAAAAGATTCACTTGAAATTGATAGACAGTTATGATGAAACATGTCATTTCATTTGAAATGAAAAGAACATCAGTTTACTTTCTCATGCTAAAAAATCTCAGTTTCCCATGCTCAAAAAGTCAATTCATATGAAGCAATTATCACTCTACTGTCAGTACATTAAAACTGAAGTGTGCAGACTTGTGACACAATCCTCGACTAAATTGTGAAACACACTTGAATCATTAAAATCAGACTGCTGAAAAAAAGTGATGTTTTTGGCTGCAGGATAATGAATGAGTTCAGTCATCATTAGTGAGTGTAAAATAGAGTAAGAAGAGCTGATAAACAAAAATGTGACAGACAGGCTGTAAACTCACCTTTAGTGTGTGCTGTAGTGTGTTATGTCACAGTCTGTGACTTACAGCCGTAGACATCTCTGTCTCTGCAGATTTCCTCTTTTCACTACCATCTCTCTCGCTCACTCTCTCTCTCTCTCTCTCTCTCTCTTTCTCGCTCACTCTCTCTCTCTCTCTCTCTCTCTCTCTCGCTCTCTCTCTCTCTTTCACTCTCTCTCTCCTTCCCTCCCCCCAACTCCACCCCCTTATATGAATACTATGTCTTTATTTGACTGTATGTCTTATATTGATTAATGTCAAAGTACATAATCTTTTCCACAAAAGCTTATCCTAGACATAGCGCACTGGAATATTTACTATTTTTCTGCCACTAGTGTGTAGAAATGAAATTTACTTGACGCTTACAAAACTGTTTACTTTTCCCAAAATTTTTATTCATCTTTGGCATAAATTAAGAGGGAACTCTTTCTATGACCCCAGCACACACTCTTGAATGTTTTCTGAGACATCTTTGTTAGTGAAGGTTTGACTGACAGATGATAATGTGAGTCATGTAAGGAGATCAGTACACAAAAGTCAAACCCTTATCAACATTTAATTTTTGTCCAGCATGTCAGTCTAAATTCTTATTCTACATGTTGGTCTAAATTACACTCTTAAGTCTTGTAGAGCTTTGTGTTGAAGTTTCATTTTCCTTTCCCAGTCCTTGTGGTCATGTGGCTACCACATTCATCAATCAGCATAAACTCTGAGTACTTAACAGAATAATAATCTTAACAGAATGCTTTCTAATCTTAGTGTATGACGTTTCAGATATCTTGTAAGGCTATTTGTGTAACAACATTATGGATTTAAGCTAAAACATGAATCAACAAGCGTCTAAGAAAGAAAGAAGGGTAATGTTTTGTTTTTAAATAGCTAATACACTTATGGTGACTCCTAAAGATAGCAAATGTTTAACAAAGTTTTCAGGAATCTTCAGCCTTCTCAATATGTCATTTTCCAATTTTTTTTTGACCAGGTCTAGTTATTAGTTATTTATGTTACATAACCCAAATGTAATGTACCAATGTTTTTCAGGTTCCTGTAGAAACTGCGTGCTTCCTCATGATTTCTCTTTCCTGTTTCTTTTTTTTATACGTGAATTTTTTCTTTTTTTCTTTTTTTGGGAGATCCCCAATAAGTCAGTGTGTACTTTCCTACAGAGATATATGTACACCAAGCCACCCACCATACACATGCTTGTGCACACAAACACACACGCACGCACGCACGCACGCACGCACACGTGCCTGCGCATGCACACACATACTCACAAACACATGCATTCTAAGGTGCTGTCCCAAAACATTGTCGCTGTTAGGAATCAAGTCGTAGATGTAGCTGAATATTGATTTCTCTGGGCGCTCTCATAGTGCAGAAATACCCCAAACCCCACATATTAGGCTGGAAAAAGATTTGATCAAAACCACAAGTGTCAACAGCCCTCCACTATCTGCATGATCATTTCAGTCAGAATCTAAACAAAGGGCACTGAGGTAAGCAGTTCATCAGAAATGGACCATCTCTGTGAAGTCTCTTTGGCCTTTACCGATAATAGGGTAGAAGATGCTGATATAAACTGCTGATATAAAAACAGTGTTGGGATAAATTGTACACATCTGCAGGTCAGTAACAGCATGTGGTACAACACTGTTTGTGTGGGAAATTCTGCTGTCTGTCTGTGTACTTTTTTAGGTTATGTCCTTCTAGCGCACAGGTGTCTTCTGATTTTCATTTCAAACTGTCAGGTCAAAAAAAAAAAAAAAATCATGCATTGACAGTATAAGAACTACTTGCTTTAAAGTAAATAAAGCAACTCTCTTTCTCTCTCTTTCTCTTTCTTTCTTTCTCTGTCTCTCTCTCTCTCTCTCTCTCTCTCTTTCTCTCTCATTGAGTGTTATACATCGAAAGTCCAAGGTTATTATTCTTCAGTAAAAGAGGAACCGATTTGTTTTTCTTCTTAGAAGTCTGTTCAGCAGATGGATCTTACGTCGGCCAAAGGAAAAGATTACCTTAGTATTTATATGTTTTCCTGCTCCATCAGAAACTGAATGCTGTTACAGCATTGATAACTGAATGGCCATTTGAAATAAGACTTGGTGTGAATTTGTTGTCACATTTTTGGGAGAACATGAAGCATGCTTTGGAGAGCCTTGCGTACTTTATGTGCATCGACATTAGATGAGGACATCAGATCTTCAAATGCCCAGCTTCAGAAAATATCCTATATAGTGAAGTATCAGTGTAGCGTGTGCATTAATTGAATACATCTCTTTTGTTAGAGTGTTTTTATGTGCAAGAGGGTTGTGTGCCACTGGAAATACGCGACACAAACCTCAGAGTTGTCAGATAATTTTACTCCAATGCCTGGTCCAGAAGGAACCAGTTCTTGTTCAATGGAAGCAAATCATGAACAAGACAAATCTAAGGTGATCTCATGGACAGGTAAACGTAGGGTGTGTCCCAGGCCTCCAATTCATAGCTCTAACCCTCTCTCTCTCTCTCTCTCTCTCTCTCTCTCTCTCGCTCTCTCTCCGTCAACTTCACCCTTCTTACCCAAAGGATGGTATTTTAATGGTGCTTAAATACCATGGTACGAATAAATTAATCCTATAGCAGTCTCATGCAGAATACAATCCTGCATGTATGGCATTTACTACAAATACTACATTCGTGCTCAATTTATCACAGTGGTATTTACCTTATGTATCTTCATATGTTTCTTCAAGTGAGTCTTTATTGCTGAATAGCATTTGGCTGAGCAGAATTCACATTTTTTAAAACAGTTAACTCAATAACAGATACTCAGTTTCCAAAATAAGCGACAATATCAGAAGTGATGACACATCACAAAATCAGATAATTTTATCAAAACAGTAGCACTGTTCCTCCGATGAGAATTTGTCTTGTGCAAAACACACTCACACTCACAATCCTCAATTTCATGTATTGGTATGCAGTGACTCAACATAAACTGACAACAATCATCAAGAAATACAGTATTATCACTTTCTAATGGAGTGGTTAAAATGATGCAGAACAGAGATACTAATCAGTCACTGGCATGAAATAATTCAGTAATGGAAACTGACATGTATGATGTAGAGATTGGCAATCAGGGCAGTGAATCAGACTTGTCCTCTCTTTGGGCACTTCATACTCTATAGCCAACCGATATCAGACACTGAGCAATGCCTGAAATTGTGGAGGACATTGCCAGAGTTATATACAGTAAAGAAATTGACCATTGATGAAAACACCTGTGATTGTAAAAAAAGTCATAATCACATCTATGCTCACTTAGTGTTTACTGTATGAGAATGTGGATTACTGTATGATCCATCTCATAAATAACAATACACAATCACTCATCACATGAGGTGTGTGTGTGTGCACGCGTGTGTGCAGCAGCATTTTGAATCATCTGGAGCTGTTTGGTAGTGCATGCTGGTAGACCTGCCAGGAGAGAGTTGCAGTACTTCTTGTGATGCTGTTTTTACAGGCCACTGTCCATTGTGAAGAGCAATCTATTTGGCAACGTTTTCTAATGTACCAAGATTTTAATGAGGTAGAGGAAGACTCTTCTTGATGCAAGATGCAAGAACTGACCTTTGACTCTTGATCTACAGAAGTGGCAGAGTGTTGGTGGTATTTTTTGAGTAAAGGCACCAATAAAATGCAGCACTATGCTTGTTCTGGTTTGCATGAGAATTGCCAGGCCAACCTCGGCCAGTGGTGTTCATTACATCATTCAGAGAAGCATTTACAGTCCTTCCATGGTGGGAAAGTTTAGCGTGAGGGTCTGGGCTCTTTTGTCACTGGATAGTTCCAGAGATCTACACAAAACAAATGAAACTGTGATTATGGAGAAGTTCCTTAAAATGTTGCTTTCTATCATGTCTGGGTGAAAGAGCAGAAGTGAATGATTCATTGGTGCCATTTTAGTAGGACAGTACCTGAACCTTTATCGGGGAAACAGAACAACAGCACCTTTCACCAACCTACGCACCACCGAAATCTCACCAGCACAGGGACAGCCTTACATGACTGAAAACAGGTGGTAGAACTTCCGGAACTTTTATTGCTTGTAACTAGACTACAAGGCCTTAGTGTATTCTCCAAAAACCAGACTCGGCAAATTTCCCTTAACTTCCTACCAACTGTCAGGGACTAATTAAGTTGATACGAAAAAATTAGCCTATGTGGTTGGCTGACATGGCCAATGGAAAGCCACCTACTCAAAGAGAGAAATAGTGACCAAGGCCTCTTTGTCGTCCAGGAGGCTGAAGAAGAAAGCATAGCTCTGCAGGACCTAATTTGGCCATTTGGCCATGGACCTTTGTTTAAGCATAGTTGCAAGGTGTCAACTACCAAGCGACCAACTGCCGTCAGAGCAGGGGTGTCCCTCTATATCTTAAAGGCTCACCCTTTCCCAGAACACCTCCTCTCCTAACACCTCTAACACCCTAGACAGGTCACTAGTCCATCGCAGGGCAGACACATAGACAAACACTCACATTCATACCTGGGGTCAATTTAGTCGCCAATTTATTCACCTAACCCACATGTCTTTGGACTGTGGCAGGAATACCATGCAGACACAGGGAGAACTGGGAGGACCGCGGAATCTCTTACCATCTTCCGCAGGAAACTGAAAACCCACCTCTTTAGAACCCACCTGTCCCCCACTGCCTAACCTCCCTTTCCTTATAAAAAAAAAACAAAAAACCTTGTCTTGTATCTGTGTTTGTCAAAGTATTCCAGGGGTGCAATACGAAGGGGTAAATTGACGCTCAGTCTTATTGTGATCTCTGCTCATGAGGTATTAGAAATCCCACTGATGAACTGACTGTAAGTCGCTTTGGCTAAAAGCGTCTGCCAAATAACAAAATTGTAATTGTAGAACATACAAACTCCACACAGAGAGGACCCTGGCTGCCCAGCCAGGAAGCGAACCCCAGACCTTCTTGCTGTGAGGCGACAGCGATACCCACTGCACCACGGTGCCACCCCCACTTGTGAGTCGCTTTAGATAAAAGTGTCAGCTAAATAAATGTAACGTAAATGTAATGTAATGTCAAATGGCTCGTCACAGAGTATCCTTGACTATTTAAGGATAGTCCTGGTGAGACATTCCCCAAAAATGAGTTACACCTGAAACACCACACCCTTACCTGTCAGAGAATACACAAAGAGCGGATTGTGTGTCGGATGAACAGATGACACGAATCTCTTCAGGTGAAGAGATTCAGATCATGTAACAACTTGAATCCATCAAACCTTTGTGGATGACACTGACACAGTCCATTTGTCATTGTGCTGAAGAAGGGTGGAACCTTCTGGACCTCTTTGGATTTCAAGACAGGGTGTCCAGTGCCTAACAAATTTAGCAGTGGTGACTGATCTTGGAACAGTCTGTCTTGAATTTTAGGTCACACACGAAAGATGATGTACTGCACACATTTCAGAGGGAAATAGGCTTCATGCTGATGAGTCTACTTTAAATCAGAATCTGAATTTCTAGATTCCATAGTAACCAGCTGCATGACATATGCATGCTATTTTGTAAGAGATTCTGAACATATTTGGACTGTAATTTATTGTTCAGCTTTGGGAGAACAGAAACTTGTGTTTGGTTGCTAAGAGCAAAATATTCTGAGCAAAAAGAAATTAAATATATTGCTCATTTGTTGTTTACCACAACTGAAGCATGAATAACCAGTAGCCCACTCTGTGGGAGTTACTTTTATCTATGCAAATCAGTTGGAGCCTTCAACAGAGAGCTTTTGCAGTATTAAGTGTTTTGCACACTGAAGATCTCCCTTATAACATTATCAAAAATTTAACATGTGCTTGTTTTTGGAAGGGTGTAATGTCTACATAATCATTTTTGTTTGCTTCAGTCTTACAAAGGAATTAAACTGCATCTAGAAATGCATCGGTGCTTTCTATGTTAGAGAAAGAAAGAAAATAAGAAGAAGGCAAAGAAAGACCGGATCTCATCTTGAATTCTGAAAATGCTTTGGCTAACAAAATAAGGGCATGGTCACAGGACATTTGCATTAATAAAATACTTGAATTTCATATGTGTCAATCATATGCATTAACATCATGTGTATTAATGCCATAGCTATAAAGAACAAGCACAATGCGGTGTACTTAATAGCACACATGATTAGCAGTTAGCACAGTGAGTACTGGTCAATGTGTTTAATTCATTGAATGATTAAAACAATTAAAATATGGGTGGGTAACTAATGCTATGTCCACAAAAAGTGTGCTTTGCAGTGATAAAAGGGTAAAGTATACCTAGGCTACGTGTAACCAGTGAGGCAGCGGATGAGAGTCTTCCTACAAATTAAATCTGATCACAGCATCTGTCAGATGTTTATCTGTCCTGCTACACTGAAAGACAGAATAAAAGTTATCTGATCAGAACTACATACCTTGTTGCTGATGTAACTGACATAAAAGTTACAGTGTAAGATGGGCTGTTCACAGCCTTGCACCAATTTAGATGGGGAAAAAAGTATACGTTCGGCATGTTTCAAAATAAAGAAATATAAACACAACAAAAAAGGTACAAGAAAAGACGATGACATAGAATTTCACTTAAGAACAGACATAAGGTTACAAATATCTAAAATCCCACATGTATACAATCATTTACCATGGGGGAAATCCAAAGTAGTATCAAATGAGAGGAGATAGAAGGTTGGCGATAATCAAGCATAATAATCAAATATCTGGAGCCTCTGCAAACTTGCGTAACTGCATGTTGCCGCCATGCACACAAATGACGTTGAGGTAGGCAGTGATGAACGGAACAGAGTTCAAAAACTGTAGACTTTAGTTGTATTATATCTTTTATCTTTCAAGTTTATTCAGTGCCCAATATCACTATATGAAGTCTCAGAGGGTTCTACATGCCCACAACAAACAAAACAGGATGGCACCCCTGATTTAATCCTCATAGTGGGCAAGAAGAAACTCCCAAAAAACCCAGATGTAAAAGGGTAAAAATGGAAGAAGTCTTGAGAAGGACCACAGAGAGAGGAGACCTCTTCCTGGCCATACAGGTGTGCAATAGGTGCAATTACAAGTAATACAATCATAATGCAAAAGCAAACACGCTAGCAGACAAAATAAAAACAACAAAAGCAGGAAGAGGGGATGGCACTGAGAAGGAGGCTGACAGGGAGGAATGAAGAGGACAGAGGGGAGCAAGGCACACCTGGGAGGAAGACATTCACACTCAAACAAGGCATTCATACTCAAGCATATGAGACACACACACAAACGCAGAAGATGAGGGGGAAGAAGGGGAACATGTAAAGGGTCATAAAGTCTCCAGATTTACTGAGACACTGCCTCTTTAGTCCTTTACTGACAGCACCCAACATGCCATGGTCATGATATGACACAAGTAACATCAATTTTACTCAACATCATATAAGCATTGTATTTGATTAAATATTGTACTGTACAAGTCTTGTATTAAATTCACTCATAAAAATGTCTTATATGCATGAGATTACAGACATTGATAGTAAGTGTTAGCAGTAAGTATAGAAAGTAAGTTTTATTGTATACTTGAAAAAGGCAGGAATAAATAATGCCACAATTGTTATATTTCACTCCGAATGTGAAAGTTATGTTACATTGCCTAAAATAATGGCATTCTGCAAATCTGCAAAAAGAGACATCAAGTGTTATGTTTTAAGGCACTGAACATCCATATCCACATTTCATAAGACTTTGCCTAATAAATCTTTATACAGGACCATGTATTCATTTCAGTTAATTACAGAAAAATATTCTAACTGCTTGTCCTATCTTAACTTCAATTCCTAAACTTATGGCTGTGTCCTATCCTATCTCAGACCTCCTATCGTATCTTAACTTTTCGGCAGTCGTCCTGTCATGCCTGTATCTATGCTTAGAATGTACACGAGACTGTCTGTATCTATGCTTAGAATGTACACGAGACTGTCTGTATCTTTGATTAGAATGTACCGGTAGGCTGCTTGGGATGGATAAGCCATAATATCAACGGCTCTCATTGCTATTACGGACAAAATGCAGTTAGGAAACATGTTTCTGTAATACCAAAAAATCCTAAATGTCATCCTAAACTGAGATAAGATAGGATTTCAGACTTGGGAAGTTTCTGTAATGAGGCCCCTTGTCCACAACTAGCTATCACAGAAGACCCAGCAGAATGTCTACCTTAGACAAGAGGAAGTCAGAGTCCATAGGAGATGAATGAGACAACAATGTAATATGACACTGTGGTTCTTTGTAATTATACTGATCTTCAAAAGTCATGGATTCTTTTATTCTGAAATGCTGTTTTGAAACATGAATCAAGTGGGGGTTTTTTTCCTTTGTTTTGTTTTCGGTTTTTTTTATCCCAAATGGTATTCAAATTCCTGTGACAATAAGAAGAGGACTTCAGAGTAGATAAACCCTATGCTCATGGGATATATAAAGAAAACATTGTTAACATAGTCCCTTGGTATAAGATGCTCTTTATAACCTTTGCTGCAATGTGATTACTCACAGTTACCATTTGCCTGTTGATAGTATCAGTCCACATGCAGTGACTCATCTTTTCTGTGGTCTTTGCTATGTGAGAAATGCATATTCATTAGACTGGTAGAACCCATTCTAGGACAGAACACTGTGGGCCCCCCCCCACACACACGCTCAGTTCTCCTCAGAGCAAGTGGTAAATCTGTAAATTATTAATTCAGATACAAATACCTGTAAATTCCGGAAGAATGCTCCAGGAAGCCCTTTCCAGTGATTGCCGTGGATACGGTATGACTGCATACAGTATTTGTGCAAACCGTACCACATCTCTCAGACAGACAAGTCTGTTTCCAATAAAATGAAGGTCTGCTTATCCCTCCTATTCTTTACCTTCTGCTGCATAATTAAACACTAATAAAACAAAAAATGAAGAATAATAAATTCTACAGTTTTCCCCCAGCTGTTAGAAAAGAATACTGTGGACTGCTCACTTGTGATTGCAAATGCTTTGCAAATGGTGACAACAGTCCTAAAAATCGCATATGAACTTTCGCTGTAGACTACGCTATCCCTGTGCCTGTGATTCCGGGGTGAAAATGCTTAAGTTAAAAAGCCTCATTACTTAAGTATTGTTCTTAAGTATTATTTTCAATTTACTTATCGCATATAAAGGCATACCCCGCTGGATTTAAAATCTAAAAATTATGGCACATCTCCACTCCGTGTCCCCCCCGCCACCTATTAATGACGTCAGTTTCTAACCACAGACGTTTCACCCCAGAAAAACTGGTTTCCGTGAGATTCATTTAAAAACCTGTGTACGCCCCCCAGTGCTCTATATACCCCCACCCATTGGTTAATAGCAGCTAAACAAGTTCCACCACCTCTGCAGACAGATAGAAAAAAAATCTGTCCCTCATCAGAATCACATTTCTGTAGTTACTGTCACTGCTTGAAGTACAGTACAAAGTGAGAAAACTGTTTTTGTAATTCTTATGTACACAGCTAATTCTCCATGTGTTCGTTCAAAAGTATCACTATTTCCTGGTGTCGTCATGGTGAAGCTAGCATGGCTCTGCGTGATGAGAGTTCTCACCTGGACAGGTGTAAGCAGTCAGATTTAAAGGGGAAGATCATTCCATTTTGACATATGGATTTATTGTAATTTCTAACCAAAAGAAAAAAGAAAAAAGAAACAATTTTTTCTCTTACTAGCAGTGATTTCAGCTCGACCTCTAGAAACCGTTGCAACACATTCTTATAGATAGGAGGGAGAAGTAATGCTATTCTACTGCAAACCTAGCCTCAAGCACAGACTACTGGTCTGCTATGAAATGCAGTATTGAGGGGAGAAACAAGGATGGTGCATTCACACTGCAGAAAAAAGAGGAAAAAAAATATTTTTTTGTGGTTTGTGTGTGATTTGTAGGAGATTTCCTATCATTTGTATGCATCAGTGAGCTGATGTCAGATTCTATGAGACTTCTGGAACTTTTATTTGTACCCATCACTTAACGGAAGTACTCTTTTGGCCAAGAACTTAACAGATTAACTTGATCATAATGTTTAGGATCCTATAAGTGAGTTAAGTTTAAAGATGAGATGCAACATTTTGGCACTTTAAGCTGACTTAAGAGAGCATTAACGACCATGGTGAAAATAACAGTAAAAAATCCTGTGAAAAATCATGTAAAGTTTTCCTGTTTTTAAAATCACAGCTTCAATATATGAGTGATTCTGTCTTTGTCTTTGTCACGTTATGTCATTTAAGTTGTGTTAACATTGGTGAAAATAACAGCTATGATAGAAAGTTTGACACAACTAACACAATGCTGCACACTGATTTTACAAGAGGGGAGAGAGGTCCTTATTCATTCATTAACTGGGGAGTCAAAAATCGCTTGAGCTGCAAGATGAAAAGAGAAAATTCTCAAACACACAAAGGAGCGGCCATCTCACGGCATCCAGCTATGTGCAAACCATAGCAGACAATCTGTTTTTGACTTTTTATCTTACACCATTGGACAAACAGAAAGGCCTTCCAGAAACTTGAGTACTCCTACATGCTGATGCAGGAAGTTACCACAGACTTATGCAAAGATAGCTCAATGCAGCAAGTTAACTAACCACCTCTTTCATGACTGAGTCTATTGGAAAGTTCACTCAGTAATCCATAAAGCAGTTTTAGAACAGTATAGCTATTGATATTAAATGTTATCTTCTTTAAATATTGAGGTATTGAGATTCTGACAGTAGTTAAAACCTGGTGCACTAGCTCAAAAGCATATGTAAGCAGATTTTCAGGAATGGGTTCCATTTCTCTTTATTTATCAGGGGCCTTACATGGATTCTGTTCTAGCATTCGAAGGTTGTCTGTCTCTGGTGACCACTGATGGACCTCAGCACTGAGGATGTGACATTCCTACCAGTCCAGTGACAGTAGCACACACATCATTAACCATCAGTTTTAAGTAGGCAGGAAGGTGACCAAACTTTATCTTTCTTATACAAATATATTGCAATAACATGCATCTCTTATATTTCAGGATGTCCAGGGTATGAAAGGGTCGTTGGGCTTGTAACACGTTGTGTTGCACGTCCTCTTTAAGAGCTGCATCTATGGGTCATGTGCAAGAAGCAGCATACAAAAGAGCAGAATCCAGCTCCAAAATACAACATAGTTGTATTTAAAATTATTCATCTGAATTATCCAAAATAAAGTATTCATCATTTTGGGATGAAATAACTCAAATGCCTCTGGGAACTTCACATGGGACTTCAAGAATTCAGTGTAAAATCTGAAAGTGATTTTTAAAAAAAAGAAAGAAAGAAAGGAAGAAAGACTTATTGCCATATTTCATTTGTTGTTGCCTTTTAATTGCACTCCATTTTCATGTCCAACATAGGAATAGGAACAATATTAAGAGGACTGTGTGTCTAATTCACTTTAAAAACATTCTTTCAGTAGAACTTCCTATTGCCATAGTGTGCTACTCATCACATGACCGATGGACTGTAGGAAAGCAGCACAAGGTAGGGCTGCGTGTTTGTTTTTGAGATTATATACTCTAATCATACTCCCAACCAAGCTCCCACTGGGGATTTTGCTATGTATTTATTTAAACAGCTTCAGAGTGAATTAATTCTTGTTTAACTATTTATTTTCTGTTTAATTGCTGTTTAGCTGTCAAAACCGCCTTATTCTGTTCTGTAAATCCCTATTTGCATAAGACAACACACAGTTTATATCAAAGCGCTGAATACTCACTGAAGAGAATTGTGCTGCTCTTTTGAAGCTAACCATTTAGTCTTACCTATGCAGTTTCATGGCCTCTTGCAGGCACAGGAGGTGGAAGTAGGCAATGTGTGTGTGCTAACACGTAGAGAAAGTACCGTTTTTCAGCCTTTCACCCAGCATATTAACTAGAACCTGGATATGCCTTTGTTTTTATTGCAGAAAAGACTGCTGATGAGTTCTTCCTAGCTGACTTAACTTCACTTTTGATGAAGATTAGCTTCTTTCTCAAACAATTTAAAATTGCTTTGATAATAATGAACAGATTATTTGTTTGTATAGTTGTGCACCATCCCACACACACACCGCTGTGCTTTTCCCCAGGTTGAGAAAATAGGCTATAGTCTCCCCTATATCTTCCCTCTACCCACACTCTGCTTTTTTTCAGTTTCCAGCAGGTCTTTTCTTGACAAACAAAAATATTTGTGTCCATGGAATTGTATGAGTCAGCCCTGGGTCTGTGGGCATTCATCAAGATGTAAAACATGTTTTTTCTTTCTTCCTTTTTTTTTTAATCTCATGGGCAAATAGTAGCCTATTATTAGATTCAGTTCATGCTTTATGAAATAGCTGTACAGAACTGTTGGTGGATATGAACAAAATGACGCTGTCATTCTGTGGAATGGTTTGCAGCACATCAGTGAGCACACTAGTGCCACTTTCTCCACTGTTATCACTTTGTTGTTGACCTACATGCCAGTGCTGTTGAGTGTACATTGCTCGCTCATAGCTGGTGAGGCACAGGACAATGCATCTTACAGCTTAAATGCCTCCTCGATTTTCTGTTTATGGTCATTACACCCATAATATACATGATATGGGGATCAAGACAAGTCATGCAGCTGTTACCCCTACTCTCAAATATTTACTGCCTTGCAAAAGTACTTAGACCCCAAAAATATTTCTCAAATTTTGCTCAGTTACAAATGACAGACACATTTTTGACTATTTAAGCTGCATATTCAGACAGAAAACATTTTTGCCAAAATAACACATTTGAGTCTCTTGGGGTAGATGCCTACCAGTGTACACACCAGTCAGGTGTAATGTTCACCCAGTCCACCTAACAGCTTTGCTCCAGTTCAAGAAAGTTCCTTAGACAGTATCAACTGAGTGGTATTTTCAAAGCATGCTTCTGGATGGGGTTTAGGGCAGGACTTTGATCAGGCTCCAGTTTTTGCAGCCTTAAAGAACTTCTTTTGCAGTATTTCTTTGCACTTTGTGTCACCTGTTGTTCCTTCACTTCTGACAAGCTTACCCATCCCCACTGAAGACAAAACATCACCACAGCGTGTTGTTGCCACCACACATCACAGTAGGGATGATGGTTTTTTCAGACACGGTCTGTATTACTTCTGTGCCATACTCTTTGTAGTTACGCCAAAAAGCTCAGTCTTGGTATTATGAAACGACCACACATTTTCACACAACTGTCAGACTCCAGACAGCCTTTGATTTTTTTTTTTTTAGGTGAGGGTTTCTTTCTTGCCACCCTCTCATACAGGTAAGCATTCTGCAGAGCTCTTGATACATCCGTGCTCTGATACATCCACTGGACTTTGTACCTCTTTCACAGTGATCACTGGCCACTCAATAGCTTACTTCAGAAGTCTCCTATTTAAGTTTTGGAGCACAGCCTTTGCTAGGCTGAGTGGTTTGATGCACCTTCCACTTCATTACTGAGCCACCAGTGCACACTGGGACATGCATACACTTACATATTGTTTTGTACACTTTTTCTTCTTTATGCATTTGTATACCTTAATTGCTGTGTTCCTTGGGATGTTCTCTGGACTTCATTTTCATATCATCAGATTCACTGTTTCATCTCTGCATAGTCCAGGGTTTTATTCACTAAGCGGGATCAGTTTCCTTTTAGCTACACAGGCTGGAGTGAACAGTAGGCAAATATGTCCATGTTAAGGTTATTTTCTCTCACCTGTGGACTTTGAACTACCAGAAGACATGGTCTAAAAACTTACAAAAGCAACATATTTTGGATTTAGGCTTTGTTTACAATATCTGCTAACAAATAACTCATTTGTTTTAAATATTTTCTGTCTGAGCATGTGACTTTGGTATAAAAATATTAGCTGGGCAAGGTTTATTTGTATAATTTTTAATCCCCTAACATTTGAGAACATTAGCAGTGTCTGAATACTTTTGTAAGGCACTATATGTAGGTCCTTTCATTCAGCTATAGTTTTCAGTAGTTGTTAACATATTTTTGCCATCCCTCTCTAGGCCACAAAAACCTTCGACGTGCTATGGCCAACAAAATCTTACTTACTCGTGTGAATTCTTAAGTATAATGCCCATTCAATTATACAGGTAGAATCTCCTTGGAACGCGGCTTACTTTGTGCTTTACAAAACGCTGATTTTTTTAAGCATCTAAACTCGATTTTCTCTCGTGTGAATTGTTCCAGGTAAAACAAATGTATTCTTACTTTCGAATTTTACGACTGAACATAAGGCAATGGCTGACCCCAAATCAGTTGGTCCTCGCCAATTTCACATGGCTTTGCTAGCTGAGAATCCGCAGTGCTCTTGCTGGCACCCTCTAGCAGTTAGCCAGTTGACTACAAGTTTCAAGTAGTTTGAGTTAGCTTGGTACCTCCACTTCATGTCGGCGTATAACTAATGAACAGCTATCCGTATATGAGTCGGAATTAATCATCAAAACGCCATAAAGTAGATCTCGTGAGGGCCTTACATCCGAGGTAGGGAGTATGTTTAACGACATTAGCTATCTACATTGAGCCGACAGGCTAGCCAGCCCTTAGCCCGTAAACAGAAAGGTGCTTACAATTACCATGGCTCTATTGCTATACTTGTTTACTGTTAGCTAACCCAAGCTAGCGCTAGTTAGGTAAACTAGTTCACACTAGCTAGGGCCACTAACCTAACTAGGTAAGGTGAAGTTACCTGACCGAAGCTAATTCATTAACAAAGGGCTAAAATAACAGCTGAAATAACGTTGTACTCGCGTGAATTATGCTGTACAGCTAGTGTTTAGCATCTGGATCTGCGCGACACTGTGCAAAGTTACGGCTAACTAGTATTAGGACTGAGTCACTGATAATTCAGAGGAATTTTCTGGAGTAACAAGCGTGCGTAACAGGCGAGCCAGCCTAGGCAATGCCATCGATAAGTTTGATGTGTTTTGGTGTGGCCTGGCCGAGTAAACTTAATGTTGCTTGCTAACTTCTGACACATTACTACATAGTTAACATAGTTTTCCTGTTTTGCTAATAAACTCATTAGCCCACTAACTACCAGCCAGTTTAAATAACAGTGACATTAAAGGTGGGGAAACAAGTCACATTATTGGAAGTAAGTCGCGTTTTGCTTAATTCTCTATTAGCTAGCTAGTTAAGTTACTAGGTGGTTCACGTTATCAGCGGACCTCTCTATAACGTGCAAGTTTAGAATCTACTCTAGGTATGTACAGTCACATTACATTGATACTTATGATTCGCAACATACAGGATTTATCGCGATGGAGGATCAAGGCAACAATATAGACGTGACAGTGAAAACTCTGGATTCTCAGAGTAGAGGTTACTCTGTTAGGGCACAGGTAAGTGTTGACTGTCATTTCTCTCATAGCAAGAAAGGGACAGTTATCTACTTCACAACTAGTGTAGTTTCATTTTTGTCGTCTACATGAGTACAGAGGTGTAAAATTACGAACCACCTGATCACTGTAATAATTGTAGCCATCCACTGTCAGTCTGTATTCTGTTTTTCCATCCAATCCCTCTTTTCTAGTCGACAGTGAAAGAGTTCAAGGAGCATATATCTGCTTCTGTTGGAATCCCTGTTGATAAACAGAGGCTAATCTACCAGGGACGGGTCCTCCAGGACGAGAAGAAGCTGTCTGAGTACAGTGAGTTGAATGAGTTGTCATAACACTTAAGTCAGAAAGAATTCCCTGCTGACTGATAAATGGGACCAGAGTTTAGAGCCGCCCTAGCCTGTTGACACATCGGACAGCAGTGAATGTCACAAAATGAGTGCCAATAAATGAGGAACTGAAACCAGCTTGGCCTGAGTTGGTTTAATTAGCATCAAATTATTCCTCAACAGTTGTTCAGTACGTAGCTAAAACTGGAGGTAAATGAAGAGGAGAGACTGACAAGCTTTAGCTAGCTAGATAAGTGTTATTTTTAGTATTTTTTTTAAATTATTGTTATCATTTTTGAGAGAAAACAGCAGACTTTGAATGTTGATATCCGAGGAACATGTGGTGCAGGGGTTGTAGGGCCGGGAGTTGTAAGGACAGTTTAAATAGTGTAGAAAGCACAGTAAAATGGGATTGATGCAACAATGTAAACAATGATGATTTACAAAAATTGTACAATGAAAGGCTAAGTTCTCCTTTGCTGATACAGTTATTTCATTAAAAACATCCCCAATTAGTCAGGAAAAAAAACACAGTTCTGTCAAATGTCTTTACAATCATCCTGTTCACAACTATGTTGCCTCCCCAATATCCAAGCTGTTTGTTGACCTTGATTGACATTAATCAGGGGGGTATTCTAAGTATGTGGTTTACTGACTAACCTTCTCGTAGAAGAACTCTATGGCCTTATTTGCTAAGAGAAAGGAGGTCTATTAGGAGGTTTACTACTTGCTCTGAGTTAACTTATCCGGGTCAGTCACTAAACCGTGTATTTGGAAGCTGTAGGGCCTTAGGGAAATCAACTGGATGTTTCTCATCTCTGACTGCTATTAGGAGCGGTGCTGGTGATCCAGTGGTTTAATGAAAATGTTGAAATTCATCACAGGAAACATGTAGTTTGTGGCAAGTTTCCTATTGTCACACCACCTTTGTTGTCATTGCGTTAATTTGACAGTCACTGTTGTAAACGCAGATCATGTGAGTGTAGTCAAGCATATGAGGATCTGTCTCTTATGTATTCTGCTGACCCCTATGTAGAGTACACCATTTAGTTCAATATCGCCGTTCACATAGTTACACACTTATCTTGAACTACCTTATTATTTGTTCATTTCTTATAAGAAATGTATGTCATCATCAATGGTATACCCCTCAAAAGTTCAGACGAGATGGTCTCATCACCTACGTTATTATGTAAACCTTTAATATAGTTCATTTGAAACAATGGAATTATTAAGCAATAGAACCACCAAATGCATGTCCGCTGACACTGGTGATTTTGTAGTTAAAGCGATAAACAGTAGAAAATCATCAATTTTTTTTTCTGTGACTTTTCCTAAATATCTGTGTTTTATGTGTATACCTAGTTTGGGGTATCCTCAGTTTACCCACTATGCTGATCTGTGCAGGTGCCCACGCATGAGTTGGGCTGTTTCTCTCCCCCAGACCAAATTCCTATATCGCTGTTCTTGTTTCACAAATATTTTAATTTCCCATATCACGGTTTTTGTTTCACAAATATTTTAAATTTAACTGCACACCTTCAGCAAGATGATTACAGATTGAGAATTGTGTAATGATAGAATTGGTATACGGTTTGCCTCAGGGAAAATACAATGCCTTATCACTTTACAAAGAGATAAGTCTACACAGGGGCAAGCTACACCAAGCATATCCCAGATGCCCAGATAGCATTAGACGTACTGCGGCACACAGAGGAGTTAGAGTCTGGCCAGAGATCTGACATTGACTTTGAAATGAAAGATGATAATGATTAGGAATTGAGCTGACACATCAGAGTTGCTTAAAAAAAAAAAGCCAGGATTGAGCCTACCGGCTGGGGCAGTTTGGCTAGAGCGAAACCAAGAAACTGGGGCAGGTGGATTAGCTTCTTATAGCACTCTCACAGACAGGGCTTGTTCTATGCAACATGCTAAGGCAAAAATCAACAGAGCCCCGGAGAGTTTTCTCTATGGACTGCACAGCAGTCAGCGGCACAGCAGAAGAGAGGCTGCACTGCTGTGTCAAAGTGCACAGAAAACACTTTCAGTCCATAGTCCTTTATTTTCCTCGTGACTGTACATTTAAATTTGTGAATGTGTACGCTGTTTTCTTTATGTATTTATGATTAGTTATAAGATTATGTTTATTCATTTATTCGTTTTCTAAGCCGCTTATCCTAATTAGGGTCATGGGGGGTGCTGGAGCCTATCCCAGCGCTCATTGGCCAAAAGGCAGGGAAACACCCTGGACAGGTTGCCAGTCCATTGCAGTATATGATTATGTGTTTGTGATTTTTATATTATATATTATTTATAATATTTCATATTCTTACATTTGACAACCTGTGTGATTTTCTTTTGCTGTTAAACACATTTTGCCATCAGTCTGCATGTAAGGGAAGTATGTGAATGTTCTGTGGTTTAGGAAGACTTTTAGTTTTTCAGTGGTGCTATTAAGAAGCAGATAAAAGTGCTGTATTTACTATGGGTCTTGCTCTCCTTTCCTAATTTTAGAATGGGGGTGTGGTCTTGCCTTTCAGTGATTTGGTTTGGTTTCCCAAGGGAATTTTTAATCACTCAGACAAAATTGGTCTGTGGTGATTTTAGGATCAGAAGACATGCCACCTCTGAGTCTCTCTGTTTTTTGGGGATTTTTTGTCTTTATCTTGTCTGTTAGATGTGGATGGCAAGGTTATACATTTGGTGGAGCGTGCACCTCCCCAGACCACTCAGCAAGGTTCTGGCCAAGGGGGTGTCGCCGGCTCTTCAGGGGGAACCCAGGGGTCCAACCAGAACCCAAACTCCTCCACTACGTCTCAGGGAACTCCTCATGGACCGCTTCATGATCGAAATGCCAATAACTATGTGATGCTGGGTACATTCAACCTGCCAGTCAACATCATGGATCCCCAGCAGATTCAGGTCTGAACACAATGCCAATGAGTCTGAGTGAGGGTTAGCTATCTGATAGCTGTTTGCCTTGGATACCCTGACAGTTTGGACCAATGAGATATTCTTTCTTAAAACAACTCTTGTGAATTGTGACTGTCGTCATTTTTTAAATTATTCTGTTAATTTTTCAAAAATATATTTACCAGTGGAAGCTGCTAGAGGATGTGCAGGTCTAGGCCTTGACTGTGGTACTGTTCTCTTGTAGATGTCAATCCAGCAGATGATGGCAGGCTTTGGAGAGGGTGTAAGGAATGCACGGGTCAGCACAAGTACAGGGGTGAGACAAACTGTGTTTTCTTGCAAAAACTCACAAAATGTATTCAAGACATATTTGTTCACCTGTGGTTTGTGGTGTTGACACCTCTTCCTTTCAGACCAATGGCTCAGTGAACGTTCACATAGACTTGGAGCAGTCTATACAGAGTGAACCCAGACTTCGTCTGCTGCTGGCCGAGAACTTGCTTAGGGACACTACTGCTCTTATCCAGAGGTTAGAGGTAAGCAGTACTAGTCATCCAACAAAGGAAGTGATGGGTGGTTAAAACCACAACGGTTTTGACTGTTTTCCTCTTATTATGATGATGATATTGTTGCTGCTTTAGTCAGTTTATTTCAAAACCTTTCTCTGTGGGGTTTTGGTGGTAACATTAATGTTAGAGTGAAGAGGAAATAGTACTGGAGCAATGAGCTTGTTAATTTACTTCTATGATTTCAGTTCACAGATGCTACATAACGTTAATCTACTGCTTCAGAGTCAATCTAGAGTTAATCAGAGGCTAGAGAAATCAGTGATTTCATATCCCTCCCCAGTCAATTTCTCCATATTACTGTCCTGTAGGGTCAACGTTCTGATGGCACCTCCACCCAGGAGGACCCTGTACCACCTGCGCCTTCGTCTTCAACGTCGACCTCCACTCCCTCCCCATCCTCGCAGCCTATGGACACCTCCCCTCCTCCACCCACCACACCCCCATCTACCTCCAGTCAGTCTACTCAGAGTGACGGAACACCACATCCTCCTGCTGGACCCAGGTACGTTTGAACGGAGGTTTTATCTGTTTTTCCACGAATGCTCGCTGGTGTTGACACAGGATATGAAAATCTCTGAGATGATCTTAACTCAGCCCATGAGCAGTTGTAGCGTTGCTCGTTAAGGGTTTTTTTTTCGCGTACATGTATAATATTGCATGGTATGTAGAGCAGTTTAAAGGGGTTTCTTTATTGGACATAAGTTTTCCATAAGTGATATTCTTACCAGAACAGTGATTTACTTTAAAGCAGAAGTCGGTTGTTTTCCCAAAATATAATGATGCAGTAGATGCACTCTTATATTGTTCGAGGGTTTATCTGGGTTTTGGAGGTATTTTGGGTCGGCTTTAGCTTTAGCATCTTTGCTCAGTCCAGTTCTGCAGATGCCACCCTTAATAACAGGCCTCAGCCCAGTCGGAGAAACCCTGGTTAACTGCACGTGTGAAGGCCGTGAAGGTTTGAGGTGGGATGCTTCCTTTTGTGGTTGCCTCTCATGTCTGATCACAGAATGATACGTCAGTATTGCTTTGTTCCTGAGCTCTCAGCATGAGTCCTTTTTACAAGAAAGTTTAATATAGTGCACACCTTGCCTGTGGGCGTGGGTAGTAAATGTGTTTCTTTGCATACTAAAGAATGAAACTTTGACTCCTACGCCATTCTGTAAAGATAAATTCTGCCACAGGTTCTCACTTTCTTGCTATGAAGATCACAGTGACTTTCATTATTTGCTGTCATTTTTCATTTGTTTTAACACTCTCCTAGGGAGAGAATTAGATTTGTGGGCAGTAATTGTGGTACGCATGCATTTGTTTCCCTTCTGTCCCTAAGTCACCCCAGTCCGGCCGAGCTGGTAGAGATGTTGTCAGAGCTGAGGAGGGTGGAGGAGAGGTTGCAGCCGTTCATCCAAAGAGCCCATACCATCCTAGAGGCAGCCACTACTGCGGACTACAATAACAATGTATGCAGCGATGCCACTGGCGTCATTTTTTCCAGCACTTTTTTTTTTATGCCTCACCACAGTATTCTCCAGGGTATTGTTCAAAGTACAGTTCCTCTCACCTTGGAGCGAGAGATTTTAGAAAGAAAAAGGAAACTTCTACATTTATTCTTCAGTAGAAAAGCGAAGGGATTTTCACGTCATGTTTCTTATCTATCTATCACTAGACTTTTAAGAAGCTAGTTATAGTCACAAGGGGTGCAACGGTTTTGCACCAGAACTGAAAACCATGCTTCTGTGGTCCTTGATTTGGTTCATGGTGTGTTGTGAACCTTTGATTTTTTTTCCCACCACAGCTCTTGTAAGTGAAGTTGTTTTTTTTTTTTCTCTTTTCGAATTCTCAAGTCTCAAGGGAGTACATTTCACACTGTTTGTGCTTTAAATACAGTGTTGACCGAATAACCATTTTAAATAACAAAACACATGGTGTCATTACTCAGACCTTAAATAATATAAGATATATTGGAATATATGATTCCACATAATGGATAAAGTACATCTTCAGGCCTCTTAAGGCGGGAGCTTGTTTTTCTCGTATCAGGGCAGCTGTGCATTGATTTGAAAAAAGTCAGAGCAGTCGTGTGCTTCTTTTTTTCCTGACATAACATTTTCAAATGACAGTCCTAAAATTGATTCCACTCCTGCCTCATTCAAATTGCCAGTGTGGCAGTAGTTTGGTTTTGCCGTCAGTTATGACAATGGAGATCTTTGAAGTTATTTTCTTACACTCAATTTCTAAAAGAAGAACCTAAATATAAAAGGTACGGAAGATTAGTTTTCTTTCGTTCTCATTTTTTGAGGAACTTAACTGCTGTTTGTTTTAAATGTGTTCTTTTTTGTGAAATTTGTGTCTGTTAAAAAAAAATATCCTCAGTTCAGTTTTCTTTCAACCCAAACTTGTTACCAGCCAAAGCGTGGCCCAAAAGACAAGGCACAAACCAAACTGTGACTAGGCCAGATCGTTACATCTCTAATAGTTAGAGTTAGTCTTATAACATGCTTGGCTCTAAATCTCTCCGCATCAGATGCAAGAGATGGAGGAGGACCAGCGTGTGCTCAACCTGGTTGGGGAAGCCCTGCGTCTTCTGGGCAACGCCCTTGTTGCCCTGAGTGACCTGCGATGTAATCTTTTGAATGCTCCTCCACGCCACCTCCATGTTATCCGGCCCATCTCTCATTACACCTCCCCTTTCGTGACACCAGGTGGCATCCATCACACTCCCATTCAGGTAAGCAACTGCTGTGAACCTGAGTGGTCTTCAGTAACGCGTGGCCTGACTGTGCCCAGGGCCTCTGTCTGCTGGCCCTCTACAAGAAGTCACTCTGTGCTCTGTGTGTCTGAGTGGGTGTATTACACTTGCTGCATAGAAACATTCACACTCTCAACAATTGACCGGTGAAATCAGATTGTTCTCCAGTTTTGAACGAACATTGTTTCTAATTAAGGTTTCAGTGATTTTCCTCACAGCAGGGATGAAACTGTAACCGGTTTCATGGTAAGCCACGGTAATATTCCTGATGGTTAGCATTATCGTTTCAAACTGTGGTTGATCATAGCGGTTTCAAAAACTCACATTAAATACTGTCCAGCATCAACCAAAGTTAGCAACAGTCTCCCAGATGCAGGCGCAGCATGCAACATGGGTTTAGTTTGTGTCAGCAAAAACATGGCGGAAGGCAGTGACAGTGCTGCGGATATTTTACAGGCCTTTACATCCACACTGTCGGGTAAATCTGAAAACGCAGATTTTATGTAGGAACGTTTCTCCGTACACACTATCGTTTTTGTGCCGTTTTCCAAATGCTCTGCGTCCACACCAAAACACTGCTGATTTTATTTGTGCTTTTCAATATAAAACTTGGTGAAATGATTTCAGTTTGTGTATCAGTACTTTCTGAACATTTTCAGCACATTTTAACCATCCCGTGATAATGTTAATAACCGTGATAATTTGGGTCACTATAATCATGATATTAAATTTTCATACCGTTTCATCTCTACATTACAGCCAGTACCATGGTGCACATAGCATGACGGCTTATTGTGTTATTCAATACTTTGTATTGTTTTTTGACTATTGAAATTTATTGAAAAGAAATGTAAGTCTTTTCAACTTAATGGCAGATGAATTTGGGGGCCAGTGTTACCATGGCAAGAAATGGCAGACCTACAACAGAGAGTCAGCCCCAGCCAGCTAGCCAGTCAGAGCAACAAAGACAAGGCCATGCCCCACCTCCACAGCCAAACGCAGCCAATCAGCAGACTGGACAAGGTCAGCCTGGGCCTCGAGTGATCCGTATCAGCCATCAGACCATGGAGCCAGTGGTGATGATGCAGATGAATATCGATGGTAAGGTTTGAAGCTCCCTTTACTGTGCCATCTTTTCAATGAAAGGGACCATTCTCATCTTTACTGTGTGTGTGTGTGTGTGTGTTCATCCATGACCTCAACTTAGATTCTGGAAATACTACGCAAAACTCAGCACCACCGGGCACTACTGGCACAGGGCAACCTGGTAAGCGAAAAACATTTCAATGAGACTCTCATGCTTATTTTTTTTATGTGTAATATGGTTGTTTATGTGTGTGTATGTATTATGTGTGTGTGTATATACATGTATGTTTATATGTCTTCATGTGTACGTATACCCTCTCCCTCCAGGCAGCACTGCCTCTGTTCAGATCCCAGGTCTACCCCAGGAGTTTATGCAGGCCATTGTTCACCAGGTCACACAGCAGGCCATGGGCATGGCTAATGCTGCAACTACAGGCCAGCAGGGCCATCAGACTGCGCAAGGAGCCAACACGGGCACCACCACTCCCACTGCCCCTCCCATGCCTCCTCATGCTCCACAGGCCAGGGTGGTCTTCTCTCACCCCCCCTTCACCAATATAGCGGCCAGCCCCACTTTCAGCCCCAGGAGCACTACAATCAACCTGAGGGCAACAGTTCCCCCCATGATGGGGCAACAGGCAGGCCAGGTTAGCACAAACCACTTTCTCCTCTAATTATTTTCTCTAGGGAATTCATCCCTGTTGTTATAGAGGGTGTTAAAAAATATTAAACAGTGTGCAGGATGCCCCAGACTGTTTTTGAACTAAATTGTGGGACGCCCAATGTTCCCCGAGTCTTGTCACTCATAGTGTGACTAGAGAGATGGAACAACAAGCTTTGTGTTAAGAAACAAACCGATTGAAACTGTTTGTTTCACGTGTAACCATACATGACTGCAGTTTGTAAAATGTCTTTCTGTAACAATGATTATATATGTAGAATAATTTTTAAGGTGAAGGTTGAAAGTCTTCTCTAAACCGCAGCTGCCAACAAAGTCAGTCTGTGTCGTAGAAAGACTGTGACACTCTAGTTTGTTTTTAAAGAAACCACCAAACGTGTAACCAAAGGAAAGCTTCTGTTTTACAGATGTAGATTTATAGAAATTTCACTTCTCTGATTCTCTTGGGTCAAGAGTGTGAGCTGGTGTTACATGGGGAAAAATACAGGCCTATTATTGGCTTAAGGTGAAGTGAGACACCAGATAGAAAGAGGAAGTAATCAAGTGAATGTCACGCTCATTCAGGCTCAGTTTATGAATTAAATACTTGGCTCTGACATTGGTGATGCGGACATCTCTTTGGCAAGTCTTGACAAGATGACAAACAGGTTCCTTTACAATGTGACTGTTCTACTGAAGTCCAAAGCAAGTGTGTGTGTGTATGTATGTGTATATATATGTGTGTGTGGGTGTGTTTGAATGGGGAGCAGATCATCTTTATTTTTTAAAAGAGCCAGTTTATCATGCTTGTAATGACGTTGGCTTGGTTCTCTCAGAGGAATGATTGTAAACTCGTGGTGTGACTTATGTTTTGTCGTTCTCAGGCCACGTCAGTTCCTCCCACAGCTTTCAGTCAGATGATTGGCGGGTTGGTGGGACAAGTCCTGTCAGGGGCCCAGGGGCACGGTAAGTTTTTCAGGGATTGACCTGAGTATGAACTTCTTGTCCGAAGTAAGTGGCAAGTCTCAAATTGTGACTACCAAGGGTAAACCTGTTATTAAATTTGGTAACTAGACCATACTCATTTCAGTAATTTAATGTAATGGCAGGTGATTCATTAATAATTTTCGTTGTTAATTAATAATAAATATTTTATGGATCTGAAAGTAATATTTACTGACACATAATTAGACTGTTGCACTTACACTGCTCCTGAAAGAGACCTACTTTGGATTTTTATTACATGGTTGTCAAATGTTATCTGTTTAAATCATATGGATTCAAATGTTTGTAAACCAATGTGAATAGCAGAAATCTGTATAGATTTTCTAGAAGAGTCCAAGAGCCGCCACATCAGTGGCTTCCACAGTGGTTGGAGTTCAGACTGTAGGGATATAGACCATTCACATTGTTCAAATCGTGAGCTAACATGCTGAAGATAAATCTGGGCAGATGCACACAAAAACACATGAACCTGTCACTTATCAGATTAGGAAACTCATAAATAAATTTTGGCACGTGGTTGATTCCATGGAAAATGCTAGTAGTTAGTGCATGAGAGACTGGGGGTGGTTGTTTCATATCCTGCCCCATACGTCTCCACAAGCCACTTTCATCCGTGTTGAACCTTTCCAAAACGTCAAACCTAGATAAACTATTCCACACCACACAGCTATAACCTGATATCTAAAATTAGTAAATTAGTACCACTGTGGCAAATAAACACATTAACCTGTTTTTCAGATAAACATGTTTTCTGCCCGACCCTCAATTGATAAATTTATACCTTCAGAAGCTACTGTCCTGCAACAAATGAAGGGAATCATATGGTGCAGTATCATGTGGAGTGGTATCGGACCGTATGAGCACATGTTTTGATGTGTGAATTGTATGGTAGTCTTTATCTAGGTACGCATCAGGCCGGGAGACACAGATAGAGAGAGACAGATACACAAGCCTGTGGACCGTCCAGGGGTACAACTCATTGACATATGACGGACATGTGAAGACAGCGATCAGTTTACACTTGAAAAAGGGCAAAGGGCACATGAACAGTGAGAGCAACAGTGTGGCGCTCAGGCCGAGAGTATGAGCATAGCCTCGTTCTATTGAGCAAAACCATACTGCTTATCTACCACTTATCTCTCTATCCCTCTCTCTTTCATATTTACACAGCTGCTCAAACTACGACATCAACCTCTTCTCACACATTCACCTCCTCCTCCTCCTCATCTTCATCATCCTCTTCCTCCTCTTCTACCTTTACGCCATCCGGCTCTACCAACAGTGCCTCTGACGGTGGCACTGGTGCCAGCCCACAGTCTGGCACCGCCCCCTCCCCACCTCAGGGACCTCCCCTCGGGGCCAGCCTGAACCAGCTGCTGGGGAGTCTACTGGGGGGAGGGGTGAGCGTGGGCGGCCCCGTCCCTGGAGCAGCCCCCACGATCACTGTAACAATGCCGGGAGTCCCTGCCTTCATCCAGGGCGTCACCGACTTCATGCAGGTCAGTGGAGGGTTCAAGTAGGCTTTTGTTTTGTTTTTGGTTTGGTTTTTTAGTTATGCTTCCTGGTGAGGGATGCTTTATTTGTGAGACACTGGCATTCAGTTTGTAATTTCAACACAACCCTCTATACACATAGCACAGGAGTACAAAGCCTACTTAAGCATGGTTTATCCACCCTTACTGAAACCCAGCTTCTCTTATAATTTGTTACTGAATTCATGTCCTGCCAGTTGCAGATGACTACACTGTAAATTAATATTCTTCTGATTGTCTTCTTTGTAAAAAATACTTTATACTCTTCAGGCCTCACAGCCACTTTTCCAGTCTCCTTCTGGTCAGACACCTCCACCTTCCTCCACCAGTGCCACCCCAACACCTCCTCCAGCTGCTGCTCCCAGTGCGGTGCCTGGCTCGGGTGCGGCGCCTGGCTCGGGTGCAGCATCGGGCGAGGAGACTCTGAATCCAGAGCTCTTTACAGGGATAGTGCAGGGAGTTCTCTCCACCATGATGGGATCCCTCGGCACCCCCCAAAACAGCACAGAGAGCATCGCCCAGTTCATACAGAGACTGTCCCAGACCAGCAACATCTTCACACCCGGCACTGGAGAGGCCATGGGTACGCTCTAGTTATTCAACGTTTGGACCTGCTGTGGTGCCTTTGGCTCTCTCTCTCTTTCCTCTGCTCTTTCTGTTTGTTTGTTTGGTACTTTCTTTCTTTTGGAACATTTTATTCTTGATCTGTCAAGAGTGTCTTTCAGTATCAGTCATTCTCACGTAAACAGAAAACAGCTTAAGTGCTTGATTCTCACATACACAGAAAATAGCTTAAGTGTTCGATGTTAAGAAACAGCAACAGATTGCTGGTTTAGTCTTTCTTTACTATACTTGTGACTGGTTACCTGTACACTGGATAAGTTCATTTTGACTAGTGTTTGCGGTTGCGGTGTCTGGGCTGGGTTTTAGAGAAAACCTTAAAAAAGACGGCATAAAGAAAGTGTGTGCAGTCTGACTGACGTAAGGCCATCCTTTCCTTTCTTTCCTATGTGTGCGTTTAGGCTTTTTCGGGGAACTGCTGACTCTGGTTTGTCAGAACTTCTCCATGGTGGATATGGTTCTGCTGCTTCACGGCCAACACCAGCCTTTGGGCCGAATCCAGCCCCAGTTGGCCCAGTTCTTCACTGAGCACTTCCTCCATGGGAGAGAGCTCACTGAGGCGAACATCGCTGTATGTAACTACTGCTTGATTTTTATGTTAAAATACATTAGTTGTTTTTTCAATGTTTAAATGTTGTGTAAAGCACTAGATTTACCAAATATATGGGGAAAAGTACAAAGTGAAGTCAACATTGTTTATTATGGCTAAAAAAATCTCTTTCTTGTTTATAAATCACAGGCTTGTTAGCTTTGCTGTTTTATTTCAGTGATCAAGCCAATCATGTATGTTTCATGCTAAATGCAGATGTTGCCATAGAACGTTTAAAATGCCTTTTGCTAAAAGTCTGTTTTTCAGCAAACACATGTGTTTTACTGATAGTTTCAGTATTGTGATATTTATAGCTGTATTTGAAACCAGCTGGGAAGATAATTGAGATGAAATTCTTACTGTTGCCATCTCAATATGAAAAACAAAAAAATGACACTTCTGTCGTTTTATAAGAGGAGGATGAATATTTCTTGCCCACTTTTATTTCAAATGGGTCTTTTTTTCGCTTTTCTCAGCTTGTATTTTGTGTGTGTGTGTCACTGTGTTTGTTTCTCTCTCAACCCCAGGCAGCTGCAGATGAACTCATTGGGGAGTTAGAAGAATACATAACAGAGAGCTTTGTAAGTGAAACACATCCTGACACTTAGGCATGTTCCAGTACAGGGGCTTTTATTCTTTTATTTTTATTTTCTTTTCTTTTCTTACACGGCTCAAAGGCAAAATGTGTAAAAACTGAAAGATTTGCCTGGATGTGATCAGCAAAACAGTTTAGGGCATTTAACTAAGGCCAATCAAATACCTTGTGGTTTGAAATATTGAGTAATATTAGTGACATGATGGTGTTAATTTATTAAATATAGCTAATGTCTTTTTGGCATTGGAGTGAAATTTGAACTTTGATTGTATGTTGTATCTCGGATCAGTACAATTTTAAGATGTTAGGTTAACATACCATGAGGCGCAGCTGTGAAGTGTACGATTATGTTCACCTGCTTAACTGGAACATCTTTCACATCTGGAAAATAACAGACCTAGAAATATTTTCCCCTCACTATTTTTACCGCTGTCAGGCCAGGTTCACTGCCTCGATCAGTCCAGTGAGAAGCCAAAGTGATCGTTCAAGTGACGGTCGACTGATAAAACCCATAGATGACACTTCCTCTGCTATGAAACACACTGCAGATACAAGCAAAACCGAGTTGCTTTTTTTTAATTGTTTTTTCTTCTGCAGACTTAAAGTTGACATGATCGCAGTTTTGATTAACTTGTCTTCAAAGTGCAGACAGGAAGTTGTTTAGAACAGTTGAGAAATAATGGGAATGTTAATAGGTTTAATAGATCCACATTTTGTCATATAGAAAACTGTGGCAAGCATTATGTAACGAAGCCTGTGGATGTGAAAGGAACTCTACAGCACAGCAAATGAAACTCTGCCCCTCCACTGGAAAATATGTTACTGGGCTCCTATTTTATGCCTGTGGGTCTGATCCAGAACTCAAACCATATCAAGAAGAACTAAACAGCTCCTTCATATTCTCATTCTGTCTCTCCCTCTCCCTCTCTCTCTCTCTCTCTCTCTCCCCCTCTCTCCCCCTCTCCCTCTTTCTCCCTCTTTCTTCTCCCTATTTCTTTCCACAGTCCACTGTGACCGTCTTGGAGGGGGTTGATATCACCCAGACGAATCGATTGTTTCTGCGTCAGCAGCTGTGTGCCATTGCCTCACACATACTGCACTGCACAGGTTTCACACTTAGACCTTCATTCCCACTGTCCTGAGGCATCTCTTCCTTAAACTAACCTGCATTTCCTTTTCTGCTGTAGAGAGGGCACCAGAGGAATGGTCTGATTTATTTGTTTTGTTTTAATTTTACTGATGCATATGTTGTTGATATATTGCCACCTGCTGGTAGTCGTTGAGAACTACATTAGACCACTGTAAAGATATTATTAGGGGGGGAAAATGAAACAGATAAAAATGGTAGTGGTTTGACTTTCAAAGCTTGTCTTGTTTGAAAACAGTGCATGTTTTTCACAACACAAATCTACAGCAGACTGAGTCGTTCTAACACTGTGTAAAGCTGTTAAACACTATGAAAACACCATGACTGAGCCCTGACTGCCGTTCACAGAGGAATTACACCTCAGTTCTGTAAACCTTTTGTTTTCTCCGTGCCACTTCACCCTTTGGCCAGTGTGTGTTAAGAAGAAAGAGGAAATGAGTGTCATGTTGTTATCATTACATATAAGATAAGCTAATATACCCACAGATGACAGGGTTTCTCTATGACACCATGTGCAGTCAGTTTAGAATGATGAAGTGCTGATTTGATGAATGATGTGTTTCTGTGGGATTTCTGTGTGTTTTGTCTGGGCCGCATGCCCACTGGCATGTAATTGTTTTTGTTTCTCTTTCTGTAGACAACACCTTCGGACCACACCTGCTCCAGCTGTGTAATCGAGCCCTGTTTGAGTGTCTTGCCTTAAACCTGTACTGCCTGGGGGGAGAACAGCGTGCACTCATCGCAGTTATCAACAACCGTATAGTCAGTGCAGATAAGATTATCTCCTCTCTCTCTCTCTCTCTGTCTGTCTGTCTCTCTCTCTCTCTTTCTCTCTCCATCTGTCTCTCAGACAGAGACTCATACACCCTTTACTCTTTTTCACAGTCCTACATTTGCCTTTGCCTCCTACTTTAGACTACTTTTTGTTGCTGACATGAATTCCATTTGGCTGTAGTGTTGTTTTAAGTCATAGTGCAGCTATAGTGTATTACTCAATATTCAAGAAAGCTTTAGACTCTTTGTTGTCTTCTCACTCTGCTAGGACAGCACCTCTGCTTTCTCTCAGGCGTTATTAATCTGTGCTCACTTTTTCTCTGTCTCTTACTTGTCCTCTCAGTCACTCTTTTATTTCCCTCTCTCTCTCTCTCTCTCTCTCTCTCTCTCTCTCTCTGAACTCACCTGCTCACTGCAGTTTCTCTGTGCACCTGTTTTCAGTATATTCTTCCTTGCCCTCTAGCATTTGAATTTTTCTGTGTGTGGTATATGACAGGCCCATTGGATGTGTATACTCACCACCTGACTCCACTGTCTTCTTCTCTGTCTCTGTGTCTGTCCGTCATTGCAGAGGAGTATGTCTGCTGAGGTAAATCCCAGTCTAGTGAACTGGTTGACCAGTATGATGACAATGAGACTCCATGTGATCCTGGAGCACATCCCAGTGACAGAGGAACAGATCCAGCATTACGTCGTCCGCACACAGGTCAAACACTCATCAGCGCTCGTCACCCTCACACCCGGCTTCAAAATCATGCATTCATTCATTCATTAGTTCATATGTTCATGCATTCATTCATTAGTTCATTTGTTCATTCACTCATGCATTCATGTATGTGCCAAAATGCAAAAGAGTTTTTGGATGTTATCCCAAAGTTATTGTGATTCATTTTGCCTTCACAGTACATTTTTAAACATTTTCACCGTACATTTTTAAAATGCTTTATTTGGATAAGAGGCTTTGAAACAGATGCAAAATTCATTTGAACAAAACATCTGGAGAATGTGAGTTTTGACAGATTAGAGTTTTTCCTCCTCATTCATGCTGTGTACTGTGTTCTGTCACAGAGAGAGGAGCCGGCCCCTGCCTTACAAGATCCAGAACCCCAGAATGTGGAGGTAGATGTGTTTTTCTCCCTCTTACTTGCTTTTGTCAGGTGTCCATTTGACGAAAACAGATATAGTCTGATTGCAGTGGCTGTCAGTGTGTCTGACTTATTAATCTTGTGTGTTTCTTTTCTTTGGAGTGTGTTAGATACCGCAGTGTCACTGATAGATTCATAATGAAATGTGTGTTTAGCTGCTGTAATGTTAGGTTTTGCCTTAATGCAGGCGTCTCTGTAATCTCTCCACAGATGGATGACACTCTCTCGCCGACTCCGGCCACCACTGCAGAGGAGGTTTTGGCCCTGTCACAGGAGCAGGGTGCTGTCAGCATGTCACTGAGAGATGGTGAGGCAGTCAGCGGAGAGGAGTCTGGGAGAGACCCTGAGGCTTGGGCAGCTGCTCTACCTCCTGTAAGCTCCTTTCGCCTTCTCCTCCTCCCAGTCTGCTCCACCCCTCTCTGAATTATTCAGACATAACCTAAGAGGTTGTGGAGTAGTTGAAATAAGCAATTGTCTGGGTCAACCGAAAAAAAATTCTTGCGTGCTAGTGTAGCCCCTGATTCACATCCTAATGATAGATTCTATGTTTGAATCCATCGTGCTGTCTCCAGTCTGAAAAAAAAAGAAAAAACAAAATACCGGAGAACTTCACTGTCACAATAGCTATTCGCTGATTTGGTTGAATTACTCTGATAGTTTCCTCTGCTCAAGGAGCAGACTCTGATGTGAGCTTGATTGGTTTAGTCTGTTGTGAGTTTGATTGGTTTAGTCTGATGCGAGTTTGATTGGTTTCAGGAGTGGGTACCCATCATCAGACAGGATCTGCTCACTCAGAGGAAAATGAAGGCCCAGCCTCCTCTGTCCGATGCCTACCTGAATGGGATGCCAGCCAAACGAAGGAAGGTAAAGCAGAGCCTGGAATTACTCTGACCCTGCAGCCCAAGGCTCTGTCTGCCTGCTCATGTCCACGCATCAGTGAACTGCTGCCTGTGAATGCTGTGTAGGGTGACTGAAACTCAGTGTGTCCATATCTCGTCAGGACTGATGGGGAGATCCTCAAATTAAATCAACACTTTCGTTGTAGCTATCAGCTGTGCTGTAGGTTTAATAGTGGCACAGTAAAGACCCCCCCTTAAACTTTTTCAGAATTTCACAATTGGTCTTAATGGGACTCACTGTTAGGTCTTTTATGGTCTTTTCAAAACAGAAATGATAATTGTTTATAAAACAGCCATGTGTCTAATTCTTTTAGTCATTTGCCACCATAAGACACCAATGTGTGCTTGTGTGTGGACGTGCGTAGGCTTTGTTCATCTTTATTAAAGGAACCAATCTGGTGGGTTAGGTCAATTAAGGATAACCTGTTGTTGAAAGGAAATGAAAATATAAATGTTTTGATATGCTTTTTGAGGTCTGCCCATCTTTGTCTTCAATGATAAAGCTGTCAATGGACCCATTTTTGTCTCTGTTTACGTGTGTGTATGTGTGTGTGTGTGTGTGTGTGTGCGCACATGTGCGTGTATGTACTTCCGTGTGTGTGTGCTTATGTGCATGCATGTGTGTGTTTGTTTAACAGACAACACAGGTAGACGGGCTGCGCCTCTCCCTCTCTGAGGCAGTGAGCCAAGCGTCTAAAGCAGCAGGAGTGATGCCTGTCAGTGCACCTGAAGCCCTGCAGAGGGAGCTGGAGAGGCCAGAGCTGCAGGAGGCATACGACGAGCAGGTAAAGTCTTCATGGGCATTGCTGTCCTGATTAATGCTGCCCTGTAAACAAAAGCTCTTGGGTTTTGGGTTATTAAGAGTCCACTAAACTCTGGCATACCCTGATTTCAAATACTAGATATGGTGGTATATGAGTAACATGATTATTGGTTCAACTGGTTCAAATAACAGAGAGGCACCAATACAACACCCTGCAAAGGAGAATATATCTGTCCTCCAAATGCCGCCTGATATGAATTAGTTCCACGTCCACCCTCTGAAACACTCCAATTAGACCATGCTTTGTTTCACTGGTCAGAAGTCCACATCCTGGGGGGTGGGGGTTCAACAACAAAGTGGGGTTTTTTTCCACCAAGTGTTCTTATTGCTACTTATTTTTTTTGTGGTAAATTCGGGGAAACCTGCTCATCATTACTAAGCCTAACTGACTTAAAAATGAAATTAGTCATATTTGCTGGCATCTATGTTTTAACAACATTAATTTGTTCGGCTGCGTTAGCGTGGTAGCCTAGTCTGTTATATAACAGATTCGATGTTTGAGCCATTTTTGAGAAATATGTCGCTCACAGCTCGCAACTGTTGCACGTTTGTTTCATCACAGTCAACATTTGGGAAAGAAAATGTGCACAGTGAACTACAACAGTAAAGCAAACACACATTTGGTAATCCATGATGAGGACAAATTTTTGCTGTCGTCATCCTTACACTGGTTTGCCAAGGGCTCTAACTGGAAATTGGGTGCACGCAAGATCTAGCATCACGCGATTAACAAGTACTTAATGTTAATTTGGAAACTCGAGAATTGATGTAACTGCTCGAGAACTCGAATGCTCGAGTTCTAATATATGCTCTGATATATATATATAAATAAAATATAAAATATATATATGTATATTAGAACCATGTTGGTAATTAGTATTGAAATGAATGTGTAATGTATACAGCAATTAAGTTATTTTAAATTTTACCCTTGCAAAGTAACTGTAAAATGATTTTAACCATGTTTATTAATTTATTTATTTTCTGTCAGCTGAAAAACGACATTAAGAAACGGGTTAAGGATGATCCAGACTTCAACTCTCAAAGGTTTCCCAAAACTGACCGCGTCTTCTCTCCGGATTCATAACTTCAGTTTCTCTCTCTCTCTCTCTCTCTCTGTGTGTGTGTGTGTATGGAGACATCCTCCCTCTCTACATCTGCATTCTGTCTAAGCATTTAATGCCTATGCTTTTACCAGCTCTGGGTCTAGCTCTGAGCTCTGGTCCTTGCGGGCTTTGAAGAGGATGCTCTGCTGTGCCTGCCCAATTTTTCTCTTCTTTTCTTGTGTAACTGTCATCTGTCAAGACGTTTTCTTACTGCTGCAGATCTTTTGCTACAAGCGCTGTGGTGATCATTGACAATGTCAATTGTGACTTGAATATATTTGGCCAGCATTAATATGCCATTACTGATAAAAAAAAATGCTCTTTACTTTCAGTTTTTCCCATGTCAGTTATACTAGAGCAAAAGCAGGGCTTCATGTAGAGGTGTGACACACATTTTTAGCAAAGCAGTCAAAAAGACTTCAAAAATCCATTTGTGACCTGACTGCTGGTCAAAGCTGTTGGAAGCTGATCAGTGCTAGAGCATGTACAAAGGTGACATTTCACTTGAACATTTAACTAAACCACTGGTCTTTAATTGGGTCATCTGGCTAATCTGGTAGCGTGGTTTAGTCCAGACAGGCCAGCTGAACCTGCTGACACAAAGAGGCAGAGTCATAGCTGTAATGGAACATGGTTTCTGCCATCTTCTCAAAGGCCTCGGTTTATGTTTGCATTGCTCCATGTATTATCTGTTCACCCCCCCCCCCCTCCCCTTTCTCTTATTTGTCTTGAATGTCTTGATTTTGATTACCTAACCTAAAAGCTTAAATCCACTGTAAATTATTATTATTATTATTATTATTATTATTAATACCACAAGTAATTCAATAATAACAGTAGTAATAATAATGCGTGTGCCTGCTGATTTTCAGTTTATTAAAGTACAGATGAAGTAGAAGGCTAAAGATATCAAAATTGGGTGTGGCTAAGAACAGAATTTCTGAAATAAACACCTTCATGCCAGTTCTTCACAGTGTCTGTCTTTTATGGGTGTTTCTTCGCAGATTATCTACTATTTATGATCTCAGGGCCACCATCGCGCTTTGTTGCAAATGACTAATTTAATATGCGTGATATAATATGTCCTTCTATACTTTTCATAATGGGCAATTTAATATGCTTAATTTTTTTCAGTCAGTCTTTGAAGTGCAGGGTTGGATCAGTTTTACCCTGTTCATACCAAACTTTACAATGGCAAAGTTTGTGTAATTTCATTTAATCGTTTGGGATGAACAGGTTCGTGTAATTCTCACCTACTGACGAGCACTGTAATTTAGCAGGTTAGGTTTGATATCAATGTGGAATGGACTGATCAGACAGGCACAGTGCTTCTGACTGTTACTCCAGCCACAAAGAGGGACACTGCGGCTTCATAGCGATGAATCACTGATTATAAACAAAGCAGTTGTGGCACCAGTTTGTCTGTGTTCCTCAGAGTGAACTGGTTGAACAGGAAGAAGCTGAACTGCCCTGCACAGCATGCACTGAAACAGCTGATTTGAAGAATCCAACAGGATTCTGTAGTACACAATCTCATTTTCATTATGTATGCAGCACGTATTAAATCAGGGTGCTGTTAGAATGAAGGGTAAGACTTGCTGTAAAAAAATGAATCAACATAATTCACAGTAACAGGCAGTGGATCAGACATGAACCATTTATTTTCCAGTACTGACAGATGGTGGCATGATGACAAGGTCCTGACTGTAGTCTCAGTAAACGCCACACCCTCACTACAGAGCCAGACTTTTTGCCTGGATCAAAGCTGCCGGCTGCCACAGGATGTTTAAGAAAAAGATCCGAGCTTTTGCATCGTGACATAGAGTGTTGATCAGCAAACATACTTAAGTTTACTTATACTACAGTGACAAGAAACAGGAGAGCTTTTCACAGGAAGAAAAAATTATATGGCTGTCAAAATGCAAATGAAAACCAAATCATTGGTATAGTTCTCACAGAACTCAAGGAAGTGTAACTGAAAAAGCATCTGACAAAATTGGTACAGAGGTGTTCTCTTGTATCACAAGCACAGTAACCACAGTGTCATACTTTTTTTTTTTTTTTATCTCTAAATAATTCCATACATTTTAGCAAAAGCATTAAAAACACCATTGCATTGTTTGATCATCAATCCATCCATGTTGCACCAAGCAGGAAACCGCAACACAATACATTTAATTTACAGAAAAGCAGCCTATAAAAATACAGCAATACAGAAGTAAAAACGTTAAGTCTGTGCCTAAACCCAAAATGAGGAACAAAAGTAGTCATGTGGTCAAAAAATTTCTCATGGCAAGCGCAAAGCAAAAGGCACAAAGGGAAACTGCTTGGGGTGATGTACAGTTTTGTGTTATGTATGGTGGGGAGATAACAAGTAATCATGCTTCTATTCAGTGCTCAGACAAAACCATATGGAGGAACAGGGAAAGATACGCAGATTTAAAATAACTTGCATACCTCTTACTGTTAAGATCACCTGTGTGTTTTGCTTGTTGGGGCATGAAAAAAGAGGCATGGAGGATAGGGGACTGGATGGAATTAGTGAACTAAATTAAAATGTTACTGGAATGACTTGTTTGCATTCATGACTTTTTCTAACCCACCAACACTTTTGTAGTCTAAATGACCAATACAGGAGAGTAGTTTTAGTCATGGAGAATTCAATTCACATACATCAACAACCAAAAAAAAAAAAATGGGGAGGGACTAAACATCAGCTGTGTACTGGACTGGGTTGTTACGATAATTGTCTTCTGTCTCCTGATGAGTCTGCTGCCACTCTGGTAAGCATTAATGATTAATATTGGCTAGCTTTCTAACTTCTCTTTTTCTGCTTTCCATCTTCTCTCAAAGACCACATATATATATATCTACACACACACACATATATGTGTGTGTGCGTATGTAGATAGATATTTTTCCGTGGGTTAGTTGATGTGTGCTTCTCATTAGAATGAGATTTACATCTGAGAATGAGATTTATGCCAACTACACACATGATTCACAGATCAGTGAGTAGCAGAGTGAAATAGCAGTGGAAAGTAATTTATTCTCTTAAAATGGGAGTCACTGGTGAACATGTCTCACGGACTGAGATGTTCGTGACACTGTTAAACCAACTGTAGAGCTGATGTTTTGCATTCCCCTGTTTATAAAACAAAAACAGTTGCCACGTCTCAATTATTCTCATGGGTTATCACTGCTCTGCCAAGCTCTTCTAGGTTACCTGGCATTATGATCCTTTATACATTATGGGATGTTCTCTCATAGTATTATTGAGCATTGATACGAGATATTGCATGATATACAATACATACACTTTATTATTTTTTGGTCTGTTTTAGTAAATAACTTCTGTATGGTAAATGCTTAAGGAGGTCCTTACCTACCATGCATAGAATAACTGACTACAGCTCTTACAACTTCACTGACCTTTAATTACTTTTAATTAGATTTCTTTGATACTCACTAATCAGCGATACTGACAGACTTGTCTGGCATGTTTTGTTCCTGCTGGGGTGTAATTTGGTGTGTCTCAATTTGGGCAGTGTTGAAAATGGGTAGCTTGATTTCTCCATTTTTCTTCCTGTTTACAAAATACATTATTTTTACTTCACCTGCACATTACACATGACTTATGCATATATATATATATGTGTGTGTGTGTGTGTGTGTGTGTGTGCGCACGTGCGTATGTATATGTGTATGTATGAGGAGTTTGCCTCATTGTCAAAAATCATCATATTATTACATTATTAAAGTTATTAAAGGAATTCGTCTAGAGTTTATCTATTTTCTTTGGTTTCTTCAGTGAACTCATACATACTATCCCATTTGTTACTGTGGAGCGGCTCTGGTTGAGTTGGACAGTTAAAGAGACTGCGCTGCATCTTCAGAGGAAAGAAAGTGATGGTCTGACATCATGGCTGACAGTGAGAACACACTTACTGTCCTCTCTTGGAACGTGAATGGATTCAAGCGAAAGAAATCGAGTGTGCTAGGTCACCTAAAACAAATAAATGCTGATGTGGTTTTTCTTCAGGAAACCCGCATAAGTCCCGACAACACATTCCCAGAGGAAGGCATCCAAATCCAACAGCTAGAAGATGGTTATGCTTGGGCAGTGTTTACCGTGTTTAAAAGGAACTCTCGAGGTGTAGCCATACTGTTCAAAAAGGCTCTTGGTTGCGAGGGACTCAGAGCTGTTAGTGATAAAAAAGGAAGATATTTGGTGATTTCATGCAGGATAATGGGGAACGATTTCATTTTTGTCAATCTGTATAACCCAACAGATGAGAAAATTGATTTTTCTGTGTTAGGGGATTCCCTGTCTGAAGCCCCAGAGTCAGCATACCTCTTGGTCGGTGGAGACTTCAATACTGTCTTAGACCCCAAATCTGACAAAACATCTGAAATCAAAAACAGAGGTCACAAGGCTCGGTTAAAAGACCTGTTGGGTTTTTTAGAAAGTTTCAGCTTGGTTGATGTTTGGAGGTTTATTTACCCAGAGGAAAAAAGTTTCAGTTTCTTTGGTGTTACAGGAAAATCACGACTAGATTATATATTTGTTCCCAAACACAATTTGAGAAGAGTGATCGCATGCAAGATTCATCCTAGACCACAGCACTCAGAGCGTATAGGCTACATTTCTGATCACGCTCCTGTATCCATTCAGATTTGGACGGGCAAATGTACGTGGCAGTTTGATCGTACTTTGCTTAGGGATGAGAATTACGTTGCCCATCTCTCCAGCATAGTTAGAAAGTTCTCAGGTATGTTCACAAGCAAAGACATGAAAAGAAAAGGAGACTTATGGCCAGGGCTTAAGGTCAGACTCATTTGTGAAGCGACTGCTTGTAAAAGGAGGAAAGTTGACAGAGGTGAAAAAACGATCAGCACTCTTGGAGGCTTACGCGAAACACAAGCTAATGGTAGATCTCAAAGATATACATTGAGACAGCGTAGGAAAAAGGAAGGTAAGCCCATATTATTTTCTGCATAGGTGTTTGACCTAATTCCATTATTGTTTTCCTTCATTAAAAAAAATACAAACTGTTCCTTTCCCTTTCTAGGTGATCTGAATGAAGCACAGAGTGATAAGACTTTCCCTGTCTCTCAAGCTCCTTACTCAGCGTCATATATCCAACAATATTTGGATAATCTTCACCACAGAGAGAATTTTGAAGAGGTCAAATCCACGCTGAATGCTGTTCTGGCAGAGCCCATTTCAAAGAAGGAAATCCTCCTGACCATTTTGAGCCTCAATGATTCAGCCTACCAGACACCAGATGGACTACCAGTGACAATTTTCCATCAGTTCAGTAGCAAACTTGTCGATATCCTTCAAGTGTTTTTTAACCAAATCCTTGACATGAAATCTGTTACATGTGCTTTTAATGAGTCATTCAACCCGCATCTTATAAGGGATACTAGTCATGATCACAGCTATAGCAGCAGTGTCAAAAATGATATGTCAAACACCTTGTTTAATGTAGACTACAACATTCTAGCCACTATTCTTGCAGAGAGGTTGAGTGGTGTCATTGACCATATTCTCAATCCAGGTCAAACAAGAACAAGTCTGTCTGTTCAAGACTGCATTAAACTTCTCCAGAAAGTGAAAACCAGCCACATGCCCATATTAGTCATCTCACTTAGGGTTAATCCTGTTGCACTGAAATGGCCATACTTATTCCACAGGCTAAAGACACTGAAATTCCCTGAAAGATTTAGATTTCTGCTGAGGTCTTTAGTGGTGACAGATGCTAGGTCTTCTCAGTCAGGTTCTTCATCCAGAGGTCTGAAGGTTGGGTGTCCACTCACTCCTCTGCTGGTGAGTCTCTGTCTCGTCCCTCTTGTTCACTCCATTAATGATGAAGAGAAGCTTCGAGGAGTTGGAACTCATGACGGAGAAGTTGTGAAGGCTCTGATTGACAAAGACCGTGTCATTGTGTTCCTCTCTGACTCAAATGAAGAGTTAACAGTTTTCGAGGAACAACTCATCAATTTTACTTTGAATTCTGGATTCATAGTTGATGACACATGTTCTGAGATATTTATTACAGAGCATCCAGGGCTCAGTTTAGGGGAAGAGAGTCTTAATTTTTTTAAGAGGACAACCAAAGGATTTTGGTACCAAGACGTCTTCATCAGTGCAAGATGTGATAAGTCCAATGTTGGGGACAAATACTTGTGAGCTGTTGTGCATGGCCGTATAAGGCAGGGAGGTGTCAAAGGTGTGTTCGTCAGATCAGTCCATAGTCAATGGCTGACAGCCATCACAATGTTGAGCCCAGCATCAGGACCCCCCCCCCCACACACACACACACTCACACACACTCACCTACGGTGGGCCGCACCCTGCCACACACACACTTCCAGTAGCTATAACGTAGAAAATATATATTACTTATATCTTATCTATTACTTATTTGCGGGGATTTCCCCGGGGATCAGGTTGAACCGTAAAACTGATGATTATGTATTTTAAGGAAGCCAAAGAGCGCAAAAATGAAGGATGGGTTTTTTCTAATTATTATAGTAGCTCCTTACGCCTGATTTACTAAAAGAAAAACAGCTTATGCAATCGCGCTATTTACCGCCCAGTGAAAGCATGTAGTCATTTGGGCGCAAACATAAAAATGATTTTAAATCTACCTGGTTTGCGCCTGCTTCAGTAAATCAAGGGGCGAGTCTTTATTTGTATCGCAAAACTGAGGATTAAAATTTACCTACAGAGCGCACTCTCCCGTTCTCTGCTATAGCCTACCTGTCTTAATCGCTTTATTGTTATTAACCCCTTTTCAACGTGTCTCACCCTGCACATTTAACTGAGAATATTTGAAGAGTTCATTTGACAAAAATGGATAAACGCCGTTCTTTAAAAAACGAACTGACTTCCAAGAGTTATTCTTAACACATAGCACATTCTAAACCCTGAATACGTTTTGTCACGATAGCCGATAAATTTGTTCAGCGAATCAGCGTGCTGCACCGGTTGATGGCCCTTTTGCAAATTTACGAATCGGTTGACTGAAGCTTTGCTGCTAATTCTGCTTTTATAAACTAAGCTGCGGAAGACACACTGATCTAACGTTATAAGTCCTGGTACTTTCAAAATAATAGCATAATGACCGCCTCTCTTTCGCTAATAAATCTGCACAGCGTCTCGTGTTGACCTTTTACGAGGGTAACGTTAGCATTGCTTGGTAGGTGAAAACAACAACATGTCCGAAAACGCCGACGCGATTTACAGTGCAGCATCAAATCTAAAATCTAAACTTTAGAGGACATTTGGATTTTATAAGAAGGAAGGAAAATTGGTTAAAAAAAAGAAAAGAATGTCTGGCCATTCGTAAAGTCTGTAGAACAGCGATTAAGTACATTGGTAGCACGACAAATCTTACCATTCCCCTGGTGAGGCGTTATTCTAAAACCATATGCTTACGAGGAGGGGTCTGTGGATGCTAATGTCAACAAGTTTGTTCAAGTCTTTTTTGTCTGTGTATATTGGAAAAGTAATAAACACAGTGTTTCTGAAATGATACATTTGTGTTCCATTTTTTCCCTGTGCCATAAAGTAATAAAAATACTTGGGATTCCCTGGTCTTTTATGAAATATATCTATCTGAATGTAAGCAATGCCACTTTTATAGAATTGGCTTATTTTAATTTATAATGGAAAATGAATGTCTACATTAAACAAATGTTAAGAACTTTATCAGATTGTATCACATCGCATCGAATTGCACTGAACTGAATCGCACCGAATCGTTACATATTAAAATGTATCGTCCCTGAATCGTATCGTAGCCCATGTACCTAGATACATATCGGATCATCTTGTAAGGGACAGATGCACACCTCTAATATGTGGGGTATAACTATTGGGGAGAAATTGCAGAGTGGGGTCAAGGTCAGCTTTGCAGATACCTAGAGAATCGGTGTTGAACTCACCAGGCAACTGTTAAACACCATATTGTCAGACTCTGTTTTCAAATGTATTGACCTGACTATGACAAACAAGCCCATTTTAAGCTCCTAAAAATGCATCTGAAATTATATGCACAAGCAAATGATATGTAAAAAAAAAAAAAAATCAAAGTCAGACAGGTTTAGCAGTTCATCAGATATCATCAGAGATAGAAAGCCTTCTGGAGCCACCCTGCATGGATGACCTTATTGTCTATGGTATAAAACAGGTTATACCAGTTCTTACTTTGCAACTGGGACAGGATATGAAAGCATAGCTTTGGCAGAGGACGAGGGACTCACACCTGTTAGCTGCAAACAGCATAAACACTGCAGATAGAATGAACACTGCAGACAAAATTAACTCTGCATACAGAATGGACACTGCAGATAGATTGAATACCACTCACTGCCTATATATACACAATTTCACATTTCCAAGTTGCTTTTTTCAATAACCGTGAGGAAAAGTACATGGACATGTGAAGATCATGTGAAACAATGATATGAAACCCTCTGTGATAACAGACTTGTGACATTTTACCATCACATGACATGTTATCTGTGCCCTGGGTTTGAAGAGGTGGAATCAGCTGAGATGAAATTCAGAGATAATTTCCACAACAGACTCACTTCTCTTACGTTCTCTTAAGGGCTCAGACCTTGAGTACTAAATACGTGTGTGTGTGTGTGTGTGTGTGCCTGTGCAAAATAATGAAAACACCACAGGAAGAAGAATTTAAAATGTGAGGAGACTGAAGAGCAGCTTCACAGATGTGCAAGGAGACATGTCAAGTGAAGTTGAATAAGACAGGTACGTGACAATCTCAGTTTTAAGGTGAGTTCGGTAGAGACTGAAGAGTCAGTGCCTGAACTGCAGGTACATCAGTCATGAAGTTCGCTCAGAGGAAGTTGCTAAGGGGATTCATTTCATGAACACAAGCATGAAGTCAAAACCTCCCAATCCCCCTCTCTCAATTACCGAATCAAAAATATCTTCAAACTTTTGGGGAAGTTCTTGATTGTAGTGTGCAGAGTGTATTTCACCCATCAAACACCTGGAGACCCTCATTCTTGAGGAATGGTCCAATTTCAAACCAAACACGCTTAAGCATTAAGCATAACAGCATTTCCATACAGAATGAAGAATTTCCAATGAGACACAGATGGTTTATAGAATCCCAAATATAGTAATGCACAGATAATTCATATAAGTGCAACAATTAAACTTACTGACAAAGTACACATTAGATTTTACACACACACTACAACTCACTACACGATTGGACTCAAACAATTTAGTCATCTCACTGAGGAATGTACAGTATGCTATGCCATCGTTTCTCAAACTATGACGCGCTGGTCCGCAACAGGACTGCTAGTCCACAAAACCCCCCACTGCACCAGTCAAATTATGCTTGGTGCTTCTGTTACTCCCCAGGTGAAAACAGTAACATTTTAAGCAAGTTCTCGTGGATGGGGACACTTAACATTCTAGAGTCTTGAATAAAATGTTACTGTTTTCACATGGTGAGTGACAGAAGCACCGAGCATAATTTGACTGGCGCAGCAGCACGGTTCTGTGGACCGACAGTTACAATTGTTACTATTTTCAAAGTAAGAAATTCAGTCAAGGGGACTGGGACCTGGCAGTTTCCTTGCCCTGGCCCGCCACTGGTCCGTGGACTGAAGCTTGAGAAATGCTGTGCTATGCTATACCTTATATTATATATTATATTATTTCACTGACAAAGCGAAAGCAGTAGTACCAGGATGGAAATGTGGGAATGTTGCCCTTATACACAAACACAACCTACCAAACTATCAAGAAAATCTACCAAATCTACAAAAACAAAACTACACAAATATAACTTGGCATACTCCACTGATTTTGTCACAGCTCTCTTGAACACTGTGATGCAGTGTAAAAAAAAAAGAAGAAAGAAAGCCAGGACTTATTAGTACCAGTACACACAAACCATGTTATTTTATTCTACACTGAGTAACTATCAGAAATGACATTAGAATGTTGTAAGCCAGCTATGTGCATCCATATAGTTACAATGAATGTCCTTCCTTATTTATTTATTCGTTCATTTATCTATTTTGCACGGAAATCAACAATATAGCACACACCCAGTCAGAATGGACTGTGAACTGTAGATAAATGAGGCAGTTGTATATATTTTAAGGCAATTATCAGGTTATGATATTATTGTGATTGTATAAAATGAGAGCGAGAGAGTGATGGATACAGAACTGAACCTGGCAACTGACTGACGAGTGGAATGTGGGGACAAATCAGTGGGACCAGACACAGAAGAACACCAGAAGAATGGGAAGAAGTTGCAGACAAATAATAAAATGCAAGACTGAAGAAAGTCAGCTAAACTGATACGAAAGACTGGATGGTACAGAAAGGAGCACAGGCACAAAAGCAGCAAACGAGGATGGTATGAAGACATGGTTTCAAATTGTCAAAGAGCTGTCAGGCACAAGAAGCTTGTCTTACATTTCAATCAAGGAAAAGACTGAAGATTCTGCTAACATATGAAAGGCAGGATGCACATTGGGTATCACACTTCAAAGAGACACCAAACCAGTCAAATCCAGCTCACCCTTCAGTTTTGGTGCTTCCAACTTCCTCAATGAATTGAAAGTGAACCTGGATGCAATCACAGAAGCAGAAAGGTAAAAGCAATGACAGTGTTGAGAAACAACAAAGCTGCAAAGCCAGACCAAATTCCAAGCCAAGTTATTAAAGTATAGCGAAACCAAGATGGTACAAGTGTTGACAAGGCTACTGAACACATACTGGCAGGCAAAGTGTACCCTGGTGGAATGGAGAAGAGGATTGTCCGGATACCAAAGAAGGGTATTGTCACAAAATGTTACTAATGGAGGGATGTTACACTCCTTTCAATTCCCAGTAGGCTAAGTTTTTTGCATGATACTGCTTAGGCAGCTACAGGATGCAGTAGACCAAGTCCTATGAGAAAAACAGGCTGTATTTTACAGGGGGCTGTCGTGCCGCAAACAAATCTACAGACTGCATACCGTTATTGAACAAAGCCTTAAATTCCAGCGGATACTATTTATAAACGTCACTGAGTTTGAAAGAGCATTTGATAAGCATGGAGAGTCGTGTGGAATATTGCAGTGGTATACAGTATACCCCAGTGCTACATAAGCACCTTCCAGAACATGTACCTGAATGGGAGTTGCTGTGGAAAAACTGATACTGGCATTGCGGATTTCTTCAGCATCATTACTGGTGTTAGGCAAGGGTATGTTTTTTCACCACTTCTGTTCCTCCTAGCCGTTGACTTTGTCTTGAGGAACGCCATGAGCAGGCCAAATTTAGACATATAATGGAAAACTTCCGTTCCGTCTCACAGACCCAGATTGACAACAATTGACAACCCATGTAGAGTAGATGGCAGCAAAGACTGGTCAGAGAATAAGCAGAGAGAAACTAAAGCCATGCAGGTTGGTGGTGTGAGAATGGGGCCATGAGTGTCCATTGGAGGCCAACCATTTGAGAACACGGACCAGTTCACCTATCCTGGGAGCATATTATTCTGTGATGGTGAAGTCAAGGCGGATGTAAACTGCAGAACAAGCAAAGCTTCAGCAGTGTCTCAGAAATGCACTCAGTTTAGTCAGCACCAGCCACAGATACTGTGACAAAGACCCAACTGTAAAGTACTACTGTCCTACCAACTGTGCTTTATGCAAACATGGGAAAACATAGAAAAACATAACACGGAAGCTGAGTGTGTTTGAGCAGCAGTGTCTGTAAAGAATCTGCGGTATTATACACAGTCACTGCATCATCAGAGTTACATACAGTCACTGCATCATTAGTGTTACATACAGTCAGAGGTGGACAAAGCACACAACCTTATTACTTGAGTCAAAGTATAGACACTCCTGGTCAAATTTTGCTCCAATTCAAGTAAAAGTTATTCAGTTAAATTTTTACTTGAGTTAAAGCACTGGAGTACTTGCTTTTAAAAATACTTAAGTATTCAAAAGTACATTTTCTTTTTAATGTCAGCGCATTGTTGTACTGTTGCCACAATGCATTTAAAGATCCTAATGACTCTGAAACAACCTACTCAATGCACTGACTTGCTTGTAGGACCTGTAGAATAAAAAGCTTGTGGAATACGCTCCAAAGTCTACAGAAACACAGTTGAATCAAATCCTCCATAAAAACAGTGTATAGCTTCAGTTAAACAGGCCCTAGGTTAACTCAGATTGGCCTTAAAAGGTTGAACACGTCATGATGTTGCAGGCTAGGTTAATTTTACTTCTACCACATAGCACTGCCTGAAATGTAAAACAGCTGGATGACCCTCTTCACCGCTTGACCTTTGCGTGACCTTACTAATGTACTGTGTTTATCTGAAAAGATTAAAACATATTCCTGAAAGGACTTTTGTCAGTAACGTTAACTCGGCAATTTCGCTAGCTAACTATTGGTATGCGTCAACAGTGGATTCACACAGGACGCAGTGTAATGTCCCAAATGTTTTCCAAGCTAACTGGTTTCCGCACGTGTTCACACACAGTGTTAACAGTAGCAGTTGTGATCTTCCTTTGTCACCAGATTCGTCGCACACTCACAAACATAGCCTATTAATTGCGATTTTCATTACATTTTATATTTTACATCTACTGCGGCGAATATGATTGTAAGTGAGCAGTGAGCACTACATCACAGCTACCTACGAAAAATGTTTGGCGAACACAGCGCGCAAACGTGTACAGGAAGCAGTTAGCTTGAAAACCAGTTGATTTAAAAAACCTCAAACATGGACTTAAGATATGGCCATGGGTGCTCTGGTGAGGAACCTTTATCTTTATCATCTTTATCTGCCGTAGTAGCAGCCATCAGTAAGACCGCCAAGTTCAGTTGTGAAAAAAATGCAGCACGCGCTTGACTGACAGCATTGGAATACTGTGATTGGTTCTTCTCCTGTGACGAACACAATATAGCCTATCACAATTTAGAAAAGAAAATTCATCCGCTGACTTCAAAGCTATGCTTCAAAGTAATGAGTAGCAAGAACCTTCATAGAAATGTAGTGGAGTGAAAAGTGCAATATTTGTCTTTCAAATGTAGTGGAGTAAAAGTCGTAAGTGTCCAAAAAAAATAACACTCAAGTAAAGTACAGATACTTGAAAAACGTACTTAAGTACACTACACAAGTAAATGTACTTCGTACTGTCCATCCCTGCATACAGTCACTGCATCACTAGTGTTACGTGTAGTCACTGTGTCATCAGTGTTACATTCAGTCATCATCAGTGAGAAGGTTATACCAAGAAGCTGTTGGCAAAGGCTGCAGGACATTGTCACAGAGTAGAGGGTATGACTAGCCGTGCACATTCTGCATTAGTGACACCAAGTTCAAGTTCAGTTTCAATTTTATTTGTATAGCGCTTTTCACAATCAAATTTGTCTCAAAGCAGCTTTACAGCAATCATTGCCTAAACCCCCCGTGAGCAAGCACAAGGCAACAGTGACAAGTAAAAACTCCCTAATGGAGCAAATAGGAGGAGAAAACCTTGGAAGGAACCAAGACTGAACATGGAGAGACCATCCTCCTCTGGCCAGCACATAAAATAGACACTCACAGTGTAGAATGAGTCCATGATAAACAGATTCAATGGTCTATACAATTATTTACAGTATACAGTATAAAATGTGTACAGTGATTTGTATATAGTATAAAAGAGTTCATATACAAGGTTCTAGGAGCTGTCGGTGGTATCAGATATAAATTAATTTGATAACCAAGCAGTGTTAATATCAGTAAGTTGTCTTTAAGACCAACTGTATGGTGGCTGAGAGCGATTAGCAGTGCTATAGTTAAAACTGAGATTTTGACATGGCTATATAGGACAGGTTGTTCTTGGTTCATAGTCAGGTTGAGGAGCATCACGGGTGGGCCGCTGCCTCAGAACAGGGGCCCGCATGAGGTCTGGGCGGGAGTGACAGAAGTACATAGGCCTCATTCTGGGAGCAGACACTTAGGACTGGAACCTTGTAGACCTCAGGATGGATACTCCAGTATTGGGGCAGGGAAGTGAAGATAAAAGAAGAGAGGGAACAAGAAAGTTTAAGCAAACTGATGCAAAGATTCGCAAGATTTGCAAAAATTTGATGTGAAATTTAAGCGTTAATTTGCATTAAATAGTTTGTAATGGAAACCCAGCGAGTGTTGTGACAGCATTATATTGTGCATTTGTTGTGACAGGGGATGCGTTTTACACTACTTCTGGTTAAAGTGCGCTTGATGAATAAAAATGCGGCGATATTTTGTGATTTACTAGCCTATATATTCCATTTCAATGGAAACAAAGAATGAAAGATTGAACTGGCTTGGCTACTGAGTATGCTACAGTTGCGATATGGGGTGTCTGACCTATCATTCAGTTCAGCAGTAGGTTATAAAGAATGTGTAGGCTAGTGATGGACCATTAGTGAAAGTAGTGCCTACTCAATGCTTAGGCTTGTCTGAAAATAAATTTCTGGCTACACTACTGGGCAGAGTGAGAACCAAGACAGAAAAAAAAGAATGCTCTTTGAGACCACTTTCTTACCGGTTTATAATTTTTGTGTGATGTTAGAGACATAGTATATCTTCTATGAAAATGATGAGCATGGATGCATTGTGCGCGAAGATGAGTTTTGGCAGGCATACGATTGGTTACCAGGGCAAGACCAATGGCCAAGACCGAGACAAGTCTGACGAGTCCAAGACAAGCCTGAGACAACAGAAGGAATGTCTCGAGCCCTGGTCCTTGAGACATCAACAACTCTCCATTCCATCGTCAACAAACATAAGTGATAGCATGTGAATAGAGAGGAGACAGCATCAACATCTCAATTCACCAAAAACACTCCGTGACCACAGTCCACTGCCTAAACCCCTTTGGCTAAGATAATATGCTAGGTCTTTATAGGTAGGTCTTTAGTCTAGACTTAAACTGAGAGAGTGTGCCAGAATCCCGGACACTGGTTGAAAGATTGTGTCATAGCGTAAGAGCCATGTAGGAGAAGGACCTGCCACTGACTGGTAAGGAAAGGAAAGGTTTGCATTCTGTGATCTAAGAGGTTGGTGCGGGCTGTAAATTGTTAAGAGGTCACTTACATTTTATCAGTACAATAAAAGTATTATACTATTCTTTAATCCAAGGGCAGTTGTTTTAACAGGGCAGGTATGCTCATGGTCTTTCTCAGGGTGCGGTACTCGTCAGGGCTGCCCTCTCTCCCCTTTGCTCCCCCTTGCTCTGTCATTAGAACCCTTGGCTCAGGCTATCCGACAATCAGAACTCATCTCTCCCATCACCATTAGAAAAACTTTTCATCACAGCCCATTGTATGCTGTTGATATTTTATTTTTTATAAATAAGCCTCCCCTTCCAATTCCTCATATTTTGACGTTGTTTGACAATATTAGTTATCTTTTGGGTTCTATCATAGATTGGAGCAAATCATGTTTTCTTCCTCTAAACTTCGACCCTGGCTCCTGGCCTCTTCCTTGTGCAGTACCTGTTGCCAATTCTTTTTAATATCTAGATATCGACAACTACCCTTCCTTTCATGATATTATTACCAAAAATTTCAGTAAAATACTCTCCAAAGTCAGTGCAAATCTTTCATTTACCTAACTCTTTATATGCTTGGATATCCGTAGTTAAAATGAACATCCTCCCTCGTGTTAATTTCTGTAGTGCCACGATACCTTTACCACCCCCAATCCACCTCAGGGACCGACTTAATTCTGTTCTCCTCAAATATATTTGGAAAGGGCAGCGTTCTGGTATCAAGTTGTCCACTATTCAGTGAAGTAAGGCAGATGGAGGTCTTTCTTTTCCCAATTTCAGACTTTATGCCCAATCATTTATCCTACATCCCGCATCAGTTTGGTTCCGCTCAGATGCCAGAGTGGAGTTGAGGGTCATCGAAAAATCCATCATGGCTCCCCATGAATTAAAGGACTTGGTTTTTTGTAGTATTCCTCTTAGACAATGGTAGTCTCCATTTTGATCCTATAATAACCCATTTAATATCCACCCGGAGGACACTAGAAAGACAGACAGGATCCACGCTGAAATGGCATCATCTCTTCCCACTCTTTAATAATTGTAGGTTTTTATCTGGAAATGTTCCATTCCGATACTCTCGGTGCAGCATCAAGGTTCCTGGGGATATATTCAATGACAAAGGTCTAAGAACGTTTCAGAGCATTAAGGCATAATAGCGTGTACCTGGCACTTCATTTTTTATGTACTTGTGTATCAAATCAGCTTTTCATGCTTATGGGGTCCCCTTGCATACACAGCAACCATCACACCCACTCCGCAAGTTAATATATTCCAACAACAATAGGTCTAGCTCTGCCTCCCATAGTAATTCTTTTCTTCTTAAATCCTCACACAGCTCTCTTAGAGTAGTTGCAGTTTGGTCAAAAGATCTAGGATGTGATGTACAAGAAATTTTTTCTAATCAAACATGAGAAGTAATTATCTTACTCTGTAAGAGCCCAAATCATCAGATGATACACTGGAACCTGGCATATAGAATTTATTTGACTCCACTGAAACAATTTTGGGGTAGCATGGTGGCACCTCACAGCAAGGAGGTTCCGGGTTCGATTCCTTTCTGTGTGGAGTTTGCATGTTCTTCCCGTGTCTGCATGTGTTTCCTCCAGGAGCTTCAGTTTCCTCCCACAGTCCAAAGACATACAGGTTAGGTGAATTGGAGACACTAAATTGCCCCTAGGTATGAATGTGTGTGTGAGTTTGTTTGTCTGTGTGTCTGCCGTGTGATGGACTGGCGACCTGTCCAGGGTGTTTCCCCGCCTTTCGCCTAATGAATGCAGGCTCCAATTTGTAATTTGTTTCAGTGCCTTTTGTATCTACAAAATAAAAATAATTGTTCACAAAAAAGAGGTCACTTAGGTACAGGGGGGCTACACCGTTAAGGGCTTTATATGTCAGCAGAAGAATTTCATACCTAACATACAGGTAACCAGTGTAGATGGGATAATATTGGAGTAATAAGTCCACACTTCCTGGTTCTTGTAAGAACCCTAGCTGCAGCATTCTGAACTAACTGAAGCTTGTTCATATACATGGCAGGACATCCAGATAATAGTGCATTACAGTAATCTAATCTAGATGTTATGAATGCATGAACAAACTTCTCTGCATCATGCAAGGACAGCATGCTCCTTATCTTGCCTATATTATGGAGATGAAAGAAGGATGTTGCAATGTAACTAATGTGGGTAACAAATGTTAAGTCACTGTCCATCTAAACTCCAAGATTCTTAACTGTAGCTCATGATATGGCACTGAGACATCTAAACAGAAATCAAGATCAGGCAGCTTATATCTAGAGGACTTGGGTCCAAGCACTAATATTTCTGTCTTATCAGAGTTCAATGGGAGGAAGTTAATGGCCATCCAGTCTTTAATGTCCCTAATACAATCAGCTAATCTACAGAATTGGGAGAGTTCATCTTGTTTTGCAGATATATACAGTTGTGAGTCATCAGCATAAAAATGGAAGTTAATGCCACGCTCACGGATAATGTCTCCTAACGGTAGCAAGTACAAGGAGAACAATAAGGGATCTAAAACAGAGCCTTGTGGCACACCGTACTTAACCTGAGAGATATCTGACAGTTCTCTGTTTACACTTACAAAGTGGTGGTGATCTGTCAGATAAGATTTAAACGATGCCAATGCCTGTTCACAAATGCCGACACGCTTCTCAAGCCTATCCAGAAGTACTCTGTGGTCTACAGTGTCAAATGCTGCACTAAGGTTTAGTAATACAAGTAGTGAGATATATCCACGGTCAGAGGACAAAAGTAGGTTGCTAGTTACTCTGACCAGCGCTGTCTCTGTGCTATGGTGAGGCCTAAATCCAGACTGAAAGTCCTCGTGTACATCATTCCCATGTAGGAAAGAGCACAACTGAAAAGACATGGCTTTTTCTATTACTTTGGATATGAACGGAAGGTTAGAGATGAGTCTATACTTATTCAGATCACACATGTCAAGATTAGGTTTCTTAATAAGTGGTCTGATGACTGCTATTTTGAATGTGCTAGGTATGTGTCCAAGGTTTAGAGAGAAATTAACGATGATTTGTAAATGATTAGATTAGTCTTCTGAAATTGCGGGAAATAAGTCTTTCAATAATTTAGTAAGCACTGGATCAAGTATACAAGTTGAGGAATTTGATGTTGATATTATCTTTCTGAGTTCATCAAGCTCAAAAGAAATTTTGTTGTTAAGGTGGTTTAGCTAAGCTGGCGTCACTTAGCTGACATGCTACAACTGCTTCCAATTTTCTTCCCAATGTCCTCAACCTTGCATTTAAACAAGTTTAAAAACTAATCACTACTTAATTCTCTACTCAGTGACTGCTCGATTTCTGGTCAGTTGGGCCACTGTGCTAAACAGAAATCTGGGATTATTCTGATTCTCTTCAATAAGTCTCTGGACGTATGTGGGCCGTGCAGCCTACCTTTAGCCTGTCATGCTATCCTTCCATGCTATTCAAAATACCTCAGGCTTTGTTTTCTTCCATCTACACTCCATATTCCGAGTAGCTCTTTAAAGTGTGTGGGTGTGGTCTTTAAACCAGGGTGCACCCCTTTTCACGCTAATCCTTTTCTAGCGGAGAGGTGCAACAGCATCCAGCGTTGTAGATAAAGTAATACCTGAGAGCTTGTTCAGCTTGTCCAGTTCTACGGGACCTTGTGGAACATGTAGTGGGGCTAAGCCTGGGAGGTTGCTAATGAAGCTATCTTTGGTGGTTGGTGTTATTATCTGTCTATTTCGATAATGAGGTTTAGGAACAGCATTACTGGTTAAGGGCAACTTGCATAAAATAACTTGCACCAAGAACCAACATGCGACTGACCCTGAGGACCTGCAAAAAAATTCAAGGCAAAAAAAAAAACAGAAAGCAAAACAGTAAATGGAGAATTCTTGTTGCCTAATGTCTCCAACTGCACAACCATTTTACTGGGGTCATATGTAATCTGTGTACATAACCTACTTCTAGTAGATCCATTTGAGGGTTAGGGTTCTTAGAATACAGAGCAATTATGTTGCGTCAACTGATCCATCAGTATCTGAGGGCTGGTCTCCATTCCAGACTGAGTTTATCCATAATCTCTTACAGGAACAACACAATTAAAAGATATAAATTCTAGAAACAGTGCTATTTTGGAAACATGAACATATGGATTGTCCATAGTGTACACACCATGCTGAGTGGGTGTGTGAATACATAATAGTGTTATGACATCATATGAAAACAAACACATACAGTTCTTTATTTCCCCTGAATCTCTTAGAGCCCCCTTCATGAAAAATTAATGGATAACATATTTACACCCTTAGTCCCATTTAAGACAGAACACAGGGAACTTTCCAGGAAGGAGGTTACAATTATAGTATAGAAAATCCATTATTTTCCCATTAAAATTCAGTTTGCAAGTCCAGGAAGGTGAAACATTATAGGACCATAACCTAATCGTCATTTGGTGCTCAGTTAGGAATTTTAGGAATTTTACAGAACATTAACTGTAAAATTCCACACTTATTCAATTTCTTTCTGAAAAACCTAAATCTGCTTTTATCAAGTCTGAAAAAGCAGTCTAAGTCATTTTAATCTAATCAGTCGAAGTCTAATTTTGTGTTTGTTCCTGTCCAGTTGTATCAGTTTGTCACAGCCTGCACCTCATTTTGGACTTTTGTTTTGAATTGTCTTGTGCCCCTGTTCCGTGTGTGTCTCCATCTTTCACCTGATTCTGTTTATTCTATTTATTAACCTTGTTTCAGCCTAGTTCATTTGCATCAATCATGTTTCCCCTGTTTAGTTCTCCTCTTGTATTTAAGCCCTTGTGTTTGACTTGTCCTTTGTCTATTGTTGTTAGTGCTTAGTTACACTCTGTTAGGCTGCACAGGTTTTGTTCCTGTTCCTGGTCTTTGTTCCTGTTTGCACCTGTTTATTTATCTACATTTTGTAAGTAAAGTCCTCCTTTTTGTTATCACCATCACTGTGTTTTGCGCTTGGGTCCACCTCCAGTCTGCCCTGACACAGTTAAAACAGATTTTCTTTTACTCAAATGTTGTAGTCTTAACATTATAAATGTGGTTTTACATGGAAGAGTAAAATTGAGAGGATGAGCAGTTCCTGTTTGATGGTTGTTAAACATTAGTTGAACATACTAAATTTTACTCTAACTTATGTAGTAAGTGTCTAGCAACTATTTATTTGTTCAAAATTTACACTGGGAAAAGCAATTTTAACATTAACCTTCTTTATTTTACAACTGGGCTTATCATGCACGCCACTTCTGACTATGGTTACATAGATATCTTAAGAGAGACTTGTATTGATTCCTGGTTTGCTTTCTACACTCCTCATGGAGTCTGGTTACTTGTGATGCAAATAAAATAAATTCAGAAGTAAAGCGCAATCTTGTATTACAACAGTATCAGAATCTGGCATGATAACCAAATATCTAGGAAGGAAAATGATAATCCTTGCTGCCTTCTATAGTCCAAAATCGTGATTTCCCTGCAGGCACCAGCTCATCTGTGTTTGTGGTGCGACAAGGGACTTCACATACTTGGTGACATCTTTAAAGATAATGCTCTACTGTCCCTCCAGCAATTACAAGAGACATTTGATATTCCCAAGGCACATTTCTTTGGATATCTGCAAATGAGTCATTTTAAAATGGAAAACATTTCATCATTTTTCACTTCTTGGTTCCTCTGACACAAGTTGCCAAATATTTCTCACAAGTTGGAGAGAGATTTAGGGACTGAATATATTGAAGATGATTGGCAGGTGGCTATAGACCTGATCAGATCCATGTTTACATGTAACGGACTGAGGGAGACTCGGTACAAAATACTTCACAGGCTACCTATCACCCCTGTTATCTTGCACAGAATAAATTACTGCCTTTCTCCTTTTTGTATGAAGTGCCACTCTGGTAGAGGGACACATTTCCACTGCTTCTGGGAGTGCAAACTGATCTCCAGATTCTGGGTGGGTATGTCTAAGGTAATTAGTGGGGTCTTTAAAATAAAAATTAAAAGACCCTGGTGCTTTCCTCTTGGGACTTCCCTCCAGTGCATTTTGCGCAGTTGAATTAGAGTCCCTGCCAACTGTTACACTGTGGTGCAGAGATTTAACACCCTCCCCCATGAAAGATTACAGGCTGTCAGAAAAGGAAAAGATGAGCTATTTCTGAAGGTTTGGTCACTGTTTCTAGAGTATTTACCTGCAGACTGAAGAACTTACAAGGGGTTGGCTAAGCATTTTTCTGAGTGGAAGACCCCGCTCATAACCCCAGTTATGGGACACACATGATGCAGCTCATGGTGACTGGTTACCCTAAAATTCATATATATACACTTATACATAGTTACTTGCTTGCTACTATACTTATACATAATTTACTTGTGTGCATATAGTGTATGGAATCACTGTTACTGATTAACACACCTGCTTGATGTCTATTTAGGTTTAATTTTGTGACTTTTTTTTTCAGTTATTCAATTATTTCTGTGTTTCTGTTGCATACACTGTATAGCTGTCTGGGGTGGGTGGGGGTTATTGTGCACTGTTTGTGTTGTGTTCTTTCTTGTTTAAACTCAAAGTATTTAGAAGACAAAAAAGAACCACCTCCTGCCAAAAGTGCATTTTGTAGGTGCAACCTCACCCTCCTCTGGTTACAGGGATAAATTACACTGGAATATTTCACAATTCACATGGAGGGGGAGGTGAAACAAAAAGTCAGCTGCTCTCTGGGGATGGACAGAATTAAGAGGGCTATCAGAATCCAGCTTTAAACTTCCAACATTTTCATGTTTAGATTTTTTTTTTTTTCAATCCATTGCAAAATTTGTTTATCCAAAAAGATAAAACCCTAATTTTCTAGCATAGAACAATACTAGCACATGTAAATGTGTATCTGGTTCAATATGATTCAATAATTGTGACTAACTACTTATTTATTCAGGTTTCTGTGTGGTTGTTTATATGTTCATCTACTTTTATTGACATTTGAAACGCTTTTGTCATATTTTGATAGAATTGTGCCAGCAATGTACAAGAACAATCACTCTATATATAAAATGTACACTAAAGCTATAATGCTCCTTAATGATATATTTTATTTCTCGAAAGTCATTTATAAAGAGATGTTTCAATTAAAATTAGTGTGTGCATGGGAGAAAGAGAAGTCAGCGAGAAGTCTGTTCATGTGTTTTGCGACCTTACACTGATGTCAGTGGAACATGTGGGGCACCGCTTAATGCTGGGAAGTACTAGAGGCTGCTTGGGGCCCATGACAGGGAGGGAGGGAGGACAAATTTGAGCGCTGATTTCGTTCCGTTTTCAGTTCAGAGCACACTTTGTCCTCCTCCTTTCTTTTCTTTTCTGGGAAACAATGAAAAAACCTCCAAGCTCTTTTTCTTGTATTTAACTAATGTACCCATGGTGTTTAGCTCAAAGAAAACAGCATATATTGTTGTACATTTACTTCGACTTTTGAATGAGAATTGTTCATGTTTCGTCCTGGTGTACCTACATGCTGCAGCTCACTTTTGGATTTTTTAAAAGTTAACTTTTATTTATTTTTATTCTGCTGTGTACAACAAATCACACAGCTCAGTTGTCTGTCTACGGGCCTTTACAACACTGGAGCTGTTGCACGGTGATAACTTGTGTGCTATGAAGTGCACTGGATAAATCCTGTAGGAGTTTTGGGACTGACATATCAGCACTCCATGACTGCCGTACTAACACACTGGCACTTCAAATGTGGTAAAGTGTCCTGCTGCATTGAACAGCATTATAATAATATTTTTATTGTAGCTATAGCGCCCTCATGTTCTTAGGGTAAGAGGTGTGTGTGTGTGTGTGTGTGTGTGTGTGTGTGTGTGTGTGTGTGTGTGTGTGTGTGTGTGTGTCTGAGGTAAACCACCTGAGGATGTGAGAATGCACAGGTTGGTGTGGTTAAGTCAGCATAACCTCCCCAGTTACCTGTAGTGTAGTCAGCACAAACACAGTTTAGCAAAAATATGAAATGGTACATGAGTCCCTGTATAACACAGTCTTAAAGATGTATAAGAACAGTTTCATCCAGTAATTAATAATACATTTGAAAGTGTTATGTGAATTAATTTTTTTTTTTTTTCATTTAATCTTCTTCCTGAAACAGATTGACGAGAATACGTTGATGAACTACGTTTGTTTGAACGGTCGATGTAACTACACCCACTGGTAAATTAATTTGTCAAATAATTATAGCTATTAATTAAGTCTGATATAACAGCACCTAGGTTAATATATTAATTATGTAAATATTTCAATGATCAGTTATTTCAACTGTCAGAAACCACAAAATCGACCCAGTAATGTTTGTGTAACATGGGACATATACTAGAAATGTATCAAAGTTGCTGCTTATTACAAAATGTCATTATTTAATATTTAACTGGACTTTTTTTTTCAACATTTCATGGGATTCAATGTATTAGAAGACTTATTCAGGAATGAGATTCAAGCTGGCAAAACGGCCAAGACCGTACCCAAAAGAGTGCCACCAACGTTACAAATACCACCAAAGCACCTTTACAATCCAATAACATTATCTAACAGTAAAACTAAGCCAATTTCAACTATTTTTTTCACAATTAGTGTGGATGTTTTGACACTTTCACTTAGGCAGTGAATGTAGAGGTTTGGGCAAATGCAGGAAATCCTGTGGATTCCCACACCATTGTTTCTAAATGATATTGTGATATTTCTCACAGCTGTCTGTTTCATTATGCCTAAAGCAGGAATCCCCCATTTTTGGGAAAGATTTCACACAGCGTGGGCTGGGTATAGTTCCGTATAGGATGGGGCTGGGTGTGGGTGTGTGTGGGGGGTCTTTTAGTGCGGCATAAAAAATCCCTTGTTTGCTTACATATATATTAACCTAACAATAATATAAATATACAACATAATGACAATATTTTTCCACACATTAAAAAAAGTGCATGGGAAAAAAATGAATGATTGGATGACTGTCATGGTTTCATCATGTTACTTCCCCTTGTCAGTTTTCAGTTGAGCAATAATATTCTACTTCCTCTATCCTCTAATCTACCCCAAACTTTGCTCTTTGCCTCTTTCTCTCTCTCCTTCACATGGTAATATGTATCTATGCCGAATTATGGTTTTCTCTTAATGTGAGATCAGATGTTTTACTATGGTTAAAAACTTACTTCCATTCTTAAGTAATACAAGTCTCTCTCCACAAGATATAGAGTATCATCCAAAACTAAATAAATTTGACCAAGGAAACGTGCAAACTGAACAATTCTGATTTATAGATCACGAGTTAAGTGGTACATTCAGGAAAATGGAAGTACCATATCTTTCACATTTGTTCTGTTGCTTTCCCCAGATGCCTTGGGGGGGAAAAGGAAAATCAGAGGTCTATAAAATTTGGGAAAGGGGAATTATGTCTGCAGTGTGGGGTTTGGGGTAAATTTGAACTTAATTAATTACACACACACTACTTTTTAATGTAAAAATAACTTTTTAAAAATCTCTGTAGGGAATATAGTGGAGATCTTTAATGTTATGAATTTGTTTTGCACTTCTTTATCTTGAAGCTCAAAGAAATCTTGAAAAAAATTGCTGTAGAAATCTAGCAAATTCCAAGACATTTTGGGGCTACACTGCAAATTCCAAGACATTTTGGGGCTACACTGTTACACTGTTGGGGCTACACTGTAACTGGTATTTTTCGGTGAAAGATCCTTTCAGCATAATGATCCCAAACTTACATCTAAAAAACTTTAAAAAGAAATGTTTGACAGAACCTAAAGTTACTGATATGCAATCACCATCTAAGTCTTCAACTTGTGAAACCAAACCATATTTGTGGATTGCAAGAGGGTAATTTAAGTATCTAGAACATTTCTGTCACACAGGAGCACAACAAGCATGTTCACCAAACTTACAAAACGAAACAAAAGACAACTCAGTCATTTCATCTAAGGGAAAGATGCACAAATTAGTGAAAACAGATTTATGCATTTATTTATTGAAAATGAAATCATTAATGAATGAGATTATACATATTTAAATACAATATTGTCCACCTATTTTAAATTTAATACTACAAATAGATCAGCGCATTGAAAAAATATATTTTAAGATTGTTGTTATTTGTTTATAACATAAAGAACTCATTAAATGACCCTCAGAGATATTATGGTGAGATTATATTCATTCAGTTCTGTAATAAGCATGAATAACAAGAGGACAGTTCACATCATCATCATCGTCACTGTCATCATTATCATCATCCAACATTTTGCTCATCTTTATGACAAGCCCTGTAGAATCTTAGCTTTCAGACCTATATTGAAAATACAAATGAAACTGTTATTGACTAAATGATGAATTCTTGAAGCCCACCCACTTTTGGAGAAAGGAAAAGAGAAGTGGCAGGGACGCCACACCACCGATGACAGACAGGTCGTCATTTCCCTGCTGAGGCAGAAAGGGGGAATCATTAGAGCGGTGGGCATGACACTGTTTTAGTTGTAAACAACCACATACATACACCCACTGTCTCATGCATGAGATTATTAAGCACACACACATCCACACATTTTGGGGTGGGGGGTTATCCTCTCTTACTGTTGCTGCGCACTTAACCTTAGCTTGTGCAGTTAGTGTATAAGGCAGTTGACTAGTAATGATGCGACGGTGACAGGAAACATTATAAGGAAGAGCCGACAGCTTAGCCCTATAACATTTCCATTTGTTCATTTTGTAGACAGTTTTATCCAAAGTGACTTCCAAGAGAGTCAAAAATATAAACCAAGCATGTAGACATTAACAGCTTACGATGTGTTCTTGTTGTCCCGTCATACAACCCTGGGTCTTTATATTCAAAATGTAATGTGTTCGGCACAAATATGAAACTGACTGAATGTGACGGCTATGTGTGATGGCCACACATATAGGTCACTACATCAGTTTAGTTTCCACCTCATTTATCACATTACACATAAATCTGCAATAAATAATAACACAAACTACTATTTGTCTTCCACAACCTTTTATTTACTTTCAGTTGCTAAGTTAAGTGCACAAATGAGTTACTGAAGGACTCTGTAATTTACTTTTTCCGTTGTTACCTGCCTGAGTCATCTTTCCAGGTTGGTGTGCCAAGAAAAGGGGTGCGTGTGGAAACACAGTGTATTTGTCGGGTTCCTAAGGGGAAGGCGGAGGAAACTACCATCCTTAATTGCCCGAGGGGACCAAAGATCACCCCGTGTTCCTTAATTCTTCTTAAAATGTATTTTGCTTTGTTTTGTCTATTAAGATTAATTGTGAAATGATACTATGTAAATCTCAGTTGTTATATTTGTTGAGTGTAACCTTATACATTTATGTACTAGTTATGTTCTATTGTTTGTCACCCCCTCTGTTTGTTGTTTGGTGCTGGCCACCAAACTATATGTGTGTGGGAACTCCCTGTCTTTTGTCTCCGTTTTGGTCCCTGTGCTTTGTCGCTGTGTCTGTTTACCTGTCTGTTTACCTGTCTGTTGTCCAAGTGCCAAAACTGGCAAAATTGTTTCTGCTGTTTTTAGACCTCTGTACTGACAGAGGTTAGAGCACACTTTGTTTTTTGTTAGTTCTATAGATTTATTTTGTTTTTCATTTTGTTTTGCTTCACTTCTAGTTTTCCATAGTTTATTGGATTTTCCTTTTTTCCCCAATTAACTGATACTTCTTTCAATAAACACCAAAATTCTGCACTGCCACTCCTGTCTCTGTGCCCTTCTCTTGGCCCACACTTTACACTGAATCTTTCCCATTTCTTTCATGCGTGTGAGAAGTCTTTATACCTGCACTTCTTGATTTAAATGAACTGTTGCTATGTAAACAAAAGTGCTGTGGTCACCCAGTGACCTTTTTGACTTTCCCTCTTTCAGTTCTGACATACTTGTGCGCATGCACACACACACACACACACACTGTCGTGGAGTGACGTGATTCGTGGGTTGTTTAAACAAAAAAAAACTGGCTCCGCCGCAACAGCACTTCGGTGCAATGGTGTTTTATTTACAGTGCTTCCCCAAACAGTCCAACAACGCAAAATTCCGTGAAAAAAAAAATTTCCAAAAAGTGCAAAATACGTTTTTAAATTTCAGAAAACAAAAGACAAAGCAAAAACAAAAGGAATCCCAATTTACAGGTATATACAAATGCGATTTAATGTACTCAACTCTCAATGGTCCTACCATGACCGAGTTCTCCCAACTACTCTCCCCTTCTAGGTACCCCGGGGCTCTTCTTCTATCCTAAGCCCCGCCCCTAGCTCATACCATATTGGAGGCTTGATCACCAAATACATTTTTCCTCCTTTTTTTCCCCCTGTTATAATTTGAGGCATTTCTAAAAATCACATTCCATTTACACATCCCACGGTGATGATAAAAAGGTCATAATATTTAAAATAACCATTTCCACAAGCCATTTCTTTAATATGTTTTATGTTCTAATACTCGGGCATGGTTTGCCCCACCAGCTCGTGGCGCGAAAGAGCTACCCACCAAGCTTTAAAACCGTCCGGGAAATCGTGACTTAGTTTGGCCTTTTGCAGCATCCATAGCCATAGCCAACACGGAAGACAGTGGACAAACATAACGCGCATTTACAAACAACGACAAACGAAGATCTTCAAAAACGACGAACAGATAAGACAATAAACAAGGCTTTAAATGGATTTTTGTGTCTGTGTAGATTTGTGTTATGTAGGACCGGGATGAATTATGTTGTGGTTGTGATTGCGTGTATGCAAATGGAACATATTTAGCCGCTAATTCTGTGCGTGCACTCACAGAAGCGTCTAACTACAAACGGGGAGGGGAATGTAATGCGTTTGGGTGTCAATCAAAAGTGCCGCCGTGGTTACCGACAGAGCCCTCCGTCACACCACCTCCCTCCTCTCCGGAACCGACCAGGTTCGGCAGTCGGGATAGGTAGTCTGCAATGACATTTTGCTTCCCCGCACGGTGACGGATGAGGAATTTGAAAGGTTGGAGGGCAAGATACCACCTGGTCACTCGGGCGTTGCTGTCTTTCATAGTCTGGATCCAGGTAAGGGCCCGATGATCAGTGTCTAAGTCAAACTCCCTCCCCAACAGGTAGTAGCGGAGACTTTCCAGGGCCCATTTTATAGCAAGGCACTCCTTTTCTATGGTTGAGTACCTAGTTTCCCGTGGCAGCAGCTTACGACTTAAATACAGGACAGGGCGCTCCTCTCCCTTCCTCCCCTGAGCCAACACTGCACCAAGACCTGCCGCTGAGGCATCTACCTGTACCAGAAACCTTTGTCTGAAGTCGGGGCTCTGCAAGACTGGTGAAGTGCAAAGGTGGGTTTTGAGAACCTTAAACGCCCTTTCACAGTCTTCTGTCCACTCCACCGGGTTCTTTGCCGCTTTAGCAGTCAGGTTGGTAAGAGGCACAGCAAGGGAGGCAAACTGCGGAATAAATCGCCGGTACCAGCCAACTAAACCTAAAAAGGACCTCACCTGTTTCTTGGTATGTGGGCGTGGACTATTTCGTATGGCCTCAACCTTGTCCACTTGAGGCCTAATTGTCCCCCGGCCCAACTGATACCCCAGGTAGCGAGCTTCCTGCCTGGCCCAGGCACACTTTTGCAGGTTCAGAGTCAGGCCTGCTCCATGGATGCGTCTCAGGACCCTTCGCAGATGGTGGAGATGCTCATCCCAGGTGGCGCTATAGATGACAACATCATCCAAGTATGCAGCGCTGCAGTCATCACAGCCTTGGAGCACTTGATCCATCAGCCGCTGGAAAGTGGCAGCTGCTCCATGTAGCCCAAAAGGCATTGTGGTGAACTGGTACAGGCCTAGTGGTGTTCTAAAAGCAGTGTATTCCCTTGACCTCTGCTCCAAAGGAACCTGCCAGTAACCTTTGCATAGGTCTAAGGTGGTGATAAAGCTGGCTTTCCCAATGCGCTCCAGTAGGTCGTCAATGCGTGGCATTGGGTAGGCGTCAAATTGGGAGACGGCATTAAGTTTGCGAAAATCAATACAAACCCTCAATGATCCGTCTTTCTTGGGCACAATAACTATGGGGCTGCTCCACTCACTCACGGATGGCTCTATTACCCCCAGAGTCTTCATTGTCTCAATTTCCTTCTTTAGAGGCTCGACCAGCCTCTCTGGGATCCGGTAAGGTCGCTGGCGGATGGGGGTAGGGTCCTTCAGGTAGATTCTGTGCTCAATGACTGGAGTCTTCCCTGGCTTTTGCTGGAACAAGGCAGGAAACTCACTGAATACCTGTTGTAGTGTTGCTGCCTGGCCCTTCTCTAGGTGGCTTACCTCCACCTGGGTCTTCTGTTTCCAGCTCTCCAAACCACAGTCTTCTTCTTCATCCTCCTCTACCCTCCTCGCCATCAGGGTTGTGTTCACTGGGTTCACCTTCTCCTTCCACTCTTTCAGCAGATTGACGTGGTATGTCTGTCGGTCCTTACCTCGGTCAGGGTGATGCACTTCATAGGTGACAGGTCCCATCTTACGGGTGATCGTGTAGGGTCCCTGCCACTTGGCCAACAGCTTGTTGGTGGATGAAGGTAGGAGGAGCAGAACCTTCTGCCCAGGCTGATACTCCCGATGTCTGGCATGCTGATCATACCACCTTTTCTGAGCTTGTTGGGCCTTCTCAAGGTTCTCCCGGGCCTCCTCCCTGTACTTCTCCAGCCTGTCTCTCATTTGCAAGACATACTGTACAATCCCTTTTTCTGCAGCATCCACAGGTGGCGCCTCCCAGCCTTTCTTCAGGAGGTCCAACGGTCCCTGGATGGGCCACCCATAGACAAGCTCGAATGGAGAAAAGCCTGTAGAGGCTTGTGGTACCTCCCGATAGGCAAACAGCAAGAAGGGGAGCCACTTATCCCAGTCCTTCCCCGTGTCAGCCACAAACTTCCGGAGCATATTTTTCAGTGTTTGATTAAACCGCTCGACCAGGCCATCTGTTTGGGGATGATAAGGACTGGTTTTAATGGCTCGAATACCCAACTGTTGATGGAGCTGCCTCATCAGCTTGGAGGTGAAATTAGTCCCCTGGTCCGTTAAAATCTCCTCTGGGATGCCCACTCGGGAGAACAGCTGCACTAGTGCACTGATCACCTTGGGAGTGGTGATGGAGCGTAGAGGGAAAGCTTCTGGGTACCTAGTTGCATAATCGCAGATGACAAGAACGTACTGATACCCGGCACTACTCCTCTCTAAGGGTCCCACAATGTCCATTGCAATGCGTTGGAATGGCGTGGAAATTACAGGAAGAGACTGCAGAGGGGCTCTGTCGGACCTACGGACAGCTCTGGTTTTCTGACAAATAGGGCATGTAGTGCAGTGTTGTTGGACATCTGTGTACATGGAGGGCCAAAAAAATCTTGTACTGACTCGCATGTATGTTTTATGGTGTGCAAGGTGTCCTGCCCAAGGGATTGTGTGTGCTAGATGTAGGATAAGTGGTCGACAGCATGTAGGCACAACTAACCGTCTGGTTTCAGATCCTTGCAAATACAAGATGCCATTATCAACCACATAAAATTCCTCACAGTGTTTACCTGCTGTGGCCTCCCCACCACGTGCTTTCTGAAAAAGAGGTGATAATGTTACATCGGCTGCCTGTAACACAGCTATGTTTTCAGGGATTTCCCATTCCTTTACTTCTAACCCTGATGTCTGCAATTTGGAGGTAGGTGTGCCCAAATACTTTTCATGACGACGCTGTCGTCGTGACTTCTTAGGCCCCTTGGTGCCACCCTCACACAGACTACTGCACAAGTCTGGGAGAGGCTCTAGACCTGTCTTTGCTTGGGCCCTTGTGACTACAGGACAAGACAGGTGCTCATTACCAGTCACATCACATCTCACATCCTGCATCAAGTCTTTCAGAACAGGCAGATCTCTCCCCAGTATCATGTCTACCGGTAGCCCTTCCACCACCCCCACATTCAACCAATACAGCTGGTCATTAATCGCCACTGTGACCTCTGCTATAGGACACATTTTACGCTCGCCATGTACACATTGAACACGAGTGGAGTTCTCATAATCCAGGCAACTATCCGGTACATGACACTTTTTAATGAGAGAAAGGGAACTCCCGGTGTCTAGCAACGCTTGCAATTGCTGACCATAAACTTTAACACGACAGGTAGCAGCATCATTCCAGTTTCCACCCACACACACATTGTCACCATCCCTCGGCACATAACAAAATCCAGACAGTTTTGGCTTACGCACAGGACACATAGAGGCCTTATGGCCCGGCTGCTGACAGTAAAAACATATTAGTCCCTTAAATGCAGTTCGTGCTGATGGTTCCTTACCCTCCCCCTTTCTAAAGTCAGTCTCTACAGAGTTACCTCCAATGTTCCGGCTGTCTCGGGTACCTCTCGGAGCTGCTGTGCTGGGTCGATGATGGCCTTTGCGTGCATTGATGTACTGCAGTGCCAACTTTGCCGCGGTGAGTCCGTTCTCAGGCTCGTGCTCTCGTACCCAGGTCCTGGTGTCAAAAGGCAGTACACGCAGGAGCTGCTCCAAGATGATGGCTTCACCAATTTGCTCCTTGGTGTGCTGCTCTGGTTTAATCCAGCGCCGATAAAGCCCTTTCAGACGGTGGTAGGTCTCGGTGGGTGTCTCTCCAGGTGGCGTTGTAGGCGCCCTGAAGCGTTGTCTGTAGGTCTCTGGGGAGATGTCAAACTTTTCTAGCAGCGCCTCCTTCAGGTCATAGTAGGAGTCAGCCCGCTCCTCATCCATGGTTGTATAGGCCTCCAACGCTCGGCCAGTTAGCAGTGGCACCAGCCGGCAAGCCCAATCTTCCTCCGGCCACTGCCATGTTCTTGCCATGCGTTCAAAACGGAGGAGGTAACTTTCAATGTCCTCCCCCTGCTGGTACACCGGCATCTTGGGTTCTTGGCGGACCACTCTCTCCACCAGCTGAGGTGGCTGGACTGATGCTCTCGCTCTCCGAGGGGACCATGGTGGGCTGCTGAAGGCTGGCTGAGGTGATGGCCCCAGGATGGGCTGTCGAGGGGCTGGTGTGGGAAGGTCAAGTCTGGGGCTCTCGGATTGTGTTGAGCTCAGTGTTGACCTCGGTTGTCTGGACTCGTCAGGTGCTGTCTGGCGAGGAACTTCTAGTATTGCTGTCTTAATACCCTGAAGTTCCTGGAGAAAACCCTCTTCCCTTCTCTGCTGGGAGGTGAGGAAATCCCTCAAGAGGGCCACCATCTCAACTTCTGGCCTAGGAATGATTGGCTCTGGACGTGGTGAACTGGACTTTGGGTGTGCTGCTTCCTCCTCATACTGGTCTTCATCAACGGTATCCCAGTCGTCCCTCTTCCGATCGGCTTCTTTACCTTTTGTCTGGGACCGAAGCCCTATGCGTCTGGCTGTGGTACGCACTGACTTACGGCTGGCCATCCCACTTCTGACACCAAATGTCGTGGAGTGACGTGATTCGTGGGTTGTTTAAACAAAAAAAAACTGGCTCCGCCGCAATAGCACTTCGGTGCAATGGTGTTTTATTTACAGTGCTTCCCCAAACAGTCCAACAACGCAAAATTCCGTGAAAAAAAAAATTTCCAAAAAGTGCAAAATACGTTTTTAAATTTCAGAAAACAAAAGACAAAGCAAAAACAAAAGGAATCCCAATTTACAGGTATATACAAATGCGATTTAATGTACTCAACTCTCAATGGTCCTACCATGACCGAGTTCTCCCAACTACTCTCCCCTTCTAGGTACCCCGGGGCTCTTCTTCTATCCTAAGCCCCGCCCCTAGCTCATACCATATTGGAGGCTTGATCACCAAATACATTTTTCCTCCTTTTTTTCCCCCTGTTATAATTTGAGGCATTTCTAAAAATCACATTCCATTTACACATCCCACGGTGATGATAAAAAGGTCATAATATTTAAAATAACCATTTCCACAAGCCATTTCTTTAATATGTTTTATGTTCTAATACTCGGGCATGGTTTGCCCCACCAGCTCGTGGCGCGAAAGAGCTACCCACCAAGCTTTAAAACCGTCCGGGAAATCGTGACTTAGTTTGGCCTTTTGCAGCATCCATAGCCATAGCCAACACGGAAGACAGTGGACAAACATAACGCGCATTTACAAACAACGACAAACGAAGATCTTCAAAAACGACGAACAGATAAGACAATAAACAAGGCTTTAAATGGATTTTTGTGTCTGTGTAGATTTGTGTTATGTAGGACCGGGATGAATTATGTTGTGGTTGTGATTGCGTGTATGCAAATGGAACATATTTAGCCGCTAATTCTGTGCGTGCACTCACAGAAGCGTCTAACTACAAACGGGGAGGGGAATGTAATGCGTTTGGGTGTCAATCAAAAGTGCCGCCGTGGTTACCGACAGAGCCCTCCGTCACACACACACACTCTTGGAGTCTTAGTAATTTAAGTTCTAATTTGGTTTAAGGTACTTTTAAGTAGTTACAAGTTAGGATGAGTTAAGAGATAAGCTTTTATCCGTTAAGACAGTGTTTACCAAAGGATGGGACATGAAAGGTCATTTACGATAAATAAATAAGTTTTTAATTTTCAATTTTGTAATTAAGTTTTAAATTACCATAAAATATTCATGATTAATTATTGACATTTTAAAAAAGTAATCAGAACTACTAAAAGAAAGCCATAGGATTTAAGTTATGTCTGACCTATTTTTGATCCGGAATGTATCTTATATCTCATCAATGGCAGGGAATTGCAATTGATGGAATACCTCATCATTGGCAGGGGACGAGTTAAAATGGAGCAGTGGCTATCAGGTGGCAATGGAGAATAATCATGAGATCAAAAGGAATCCATGAAAACAAAAAGAAGGACTCATAGAAAGTATTCAGATGAGTCGCTATCGCTGGGATTTACAAGTGTGGGACCAGAAGATGATCCCCTGCCTGTCTGTGTGCTGTGCTCGGAGATGCTAACAAACGAGGCCCTGAAACCATGCAAGCTGCCCTGCCATCTAGAAACTAAACATGGACCATATTCATCCAGGCTTCGAGAATTTTTTGAAAACAAGCTGAGACAATATCTGAGCCACAGGAAAGCAATTGAATCCACATGTGTCACTGGGAGTGAAAACACCAAGGCAATGGAGGTGCCCTACTGAGTAGCAAAGCTGGTCACAAGAACCAGAAAGCCATACGCCATTGGGGAGGCTTTGATTTTACCTGCTGCCAAAGAGATGGTTCGAGTGATGATTGGTGAGAAAGCAGCTAAACAACTTAACATGATTTCTTTGAAGTAAACACAGTAAAGCGCCGTATTGGTGATATGGCTGAAGATGTGTTAAAGCAGCTAGTGAGCATAATATGAGCAAGTCTTTTCTATGCTCGCCAGATTGATGAGTCGACAGACACTGCAAGTGTGTCAAGTTTGCTTGCTTTTGTCAGATATGAATATGATGGAGAAATACATGAAGATTTTCTTTTTTGGAAACCTTTGCCCTAACATACTACAGTGGAAACCATTTTTGAACACTGAATTCATTCATGGTTTCCAGTGAAATACACTTAAAAAAGTGTGTGGCTCTAAGCACTAATGGAGCACAGGCCATGGTGGGGAAACTCACTGGAGTTGTGAAAAAGGTCAAAGACATGGCTTCGCTGGTCACAGCTGTCCACTACAGTATCCACAGACAGGCACTGGCCACAAACATGGATTTGCCTGCGGATTTAAGCATTTGAAGCAGTGGGAACAGTAAATTTCACCAAAAGTCATCCACTGCAATCACGCCTGTTTGCCATATTATGAGCAGAGATGGAAAGCGACCACAGGCAGCTTTGAGTAAAAGCCACAGCTTTCTGCGCATCCTGTAATGTTATGCTTACAGTCTGAAAGGTCCATGTTAGCTGTTCAGTGGGAGAAAAACACATCAACGTGAGGTGCAGGCCAAAGAATGTGCTGAATTTATCAAGGACTGTCAAAATTCCCCCAGCATTCCTACCAGCATCATTATATGATTCTTTATTAATTTCTATAAGGAAAGTACAGCATAATTGTCAAGCACAGATTTCACTGCATCTGTGTGCACCATCCATCTCATTTGACAGAGAGTATGGAGTTTATTATTGCCATTTCATTTTTTAAGCCATTTCATTTAATTTTTTAAGACTTGGAACTTGTGGTTTTGTTTAGGGGACTGCTTCACAACATGTACCACCTCTTGCACGAAGTCCAAATCTCAACAACTTTGCATTTTTTACCAATGTCTTGCAAACATAAATTAAGACAATGCGCAAGGCAATGGAAATAAATGGCTGCAGGATAGTCCTGTTTAAAGCTTGCTACAAGTCCTTTCAAATGACCGGACATACTTGCAGCCCCATCGTATGCCTGTCCACAGCACATACTGGACAAAACATTGCAGCGGGTGAGAATGTCATTCAGTGCAGTGAGAATGGTTGAAGCGTCAGCCTGGGGTAAGTCAAATAAACCTATGAAATCAGTGAGGGACATTGCTGTCATCAATCCAGCAGAATAGAACCACTAGCTGTTCTTTATTTGAAATGTGTCTGGTCTCATATGCTAATATTGCATAGAACTCCCAACAAATAGGCGAAATAACTTGGCATAGAACTGAACGAGAAATTAAATCAATCAGTTCACTGATAATGTCATGGCTCATGTAGTTTCTGTCAGCTAACCCTTGGTAAATTTCAGGACAATCCTGAGCCTGTAATTCCAGCAACTTGTAAAGATTGCTGTTCTTCGGATCATTGCCATCCAAGGCCATGGCCTGACCCATGAGATAAATGATGGAGGTTATCTCCTTAAGTAGCATTTCGCGTTTGTGCTGTTGTTTAACTTTCAGCAGGGCGTCAAGCTGGGACGCAATCAGTTGCTGGGATAAATATACATTGTAGTAAGCCACGGCCTCTCTGTGATACTTACTGTTTTCATGTTTCCAAAAAGAGCACACAACATTTCTCCAGTTTCGGAATCCGAACACAGAGAAAGCATGTTCGTTAGTTTTGCTTAATCCTGAACCCAGCCCTTTAATAGCCCAGAGGCAACACTGAGTGCAGAACATTTTTGCTCGTGTTTGACACAATGTTAGCCAACGGAACTCTTTTAAACCACTGCAGCTGAACGGATAAGCTTTTCTGTGTTCCACTTTGTACACGTTTTGTACCTCAGAGAATAGCTGGGTCGTCTGGTTGGTGGACTTCTGCCAGGCTTGAAGAAGGAGCAAAGTTGGTAGCTGGAGCAACAGAGGAGTGTATAGCTGGAGAGGAGTAGCTAGTTGGGGCAGCATAGCCAGTACATGCAGTGCTATCGTTTCCTGGAGCACAGGAAGAGTGGCTAGCTGGAGCAGCGACAGAACAGGCAGAGTAGCTAATGTTGGCTGGAGCTGATGCAGAAGACGTAACGTTAGCTGGAACACAGAGTGAATGTCATTGGCTGGATCAGAGGCACCAGACACAGAGTGGCTCGCTAGAGGAATACAGGCAGAATGGCTAGCTGGAGCAGATATGGAGCATTGTTCTGAAGATTCCTCAAAGGGCTCATGATTGGCTACAGTGACAGCAGACTCCTTTCTGACTTTTGCTGGTATTGCCCTGAAAAAATATGTAATTTTTTGGCGTTTCATTATACAGTAAGCTAACTAGATAATCGAAAAATGAAGTAGTAGTTTAACATTAACTGATTGAAGGGAGCAGCATTGGTGTGTGAAAATCGATTCATGTCACATGACACAATTAGCCAACTCATTTTTAGATAACATAATTTACTGCTTTCTCATAGGCTATGTGGGGGCACGTAGGGAAGGAGTGTATGATATACAGTATGTGGTTACTGATGGATTCCAATTTCTTTTTACATGTTTGATGATCAAAAGTACCGGTTCTGTGGTCCATGGTTAGTATCATGAACACCTCTGCACAAATTTGTCCAAAACTGATGCATTCAAGTCAACTCTGATAAGTTAGTCTATCTACGTTCTTAACACAATGTTGTCAATCGCAGAGACCCAACTCTTCAAATAAGTTATTAGCAAGCATGCCAAACTAGTAAGGATATCTAAGCTTACGTTAGAATACAGCTGGGTTGTCGAGGTTAGCACACTGTATGTAGCTGCTAGTCAATATCGACTGCTCATGCAAGTGGATAATATTAATGTTAATTCTTTAACTCTTGACACTGAATGTTTGCTCCCTCAGTCCAGATTCATTCATTCATTTTCTAATGCACTTATCCTAATTAGGGTCGCGGGGTGCTGGAGCCTATCCCAGCACTCACTGGGCGATCAATGCAGAAAAACAGAGTTAGAAACTTAAGAAAACACAAGTGGGAAAGCTGAACAGTCCAACCAGTGTGATTACTTAATTAATTTTTTTTAGAATATTTCCAAGCTTCAACCAGTGCTGCTGTGGCAGCTGAAGGGTTAGGAGGAGATAGCTGTAGCTAATGAAGAGAGAGATGAAAGAGAGGAGGAGGAAGACAGCAGCCCACATGCTGCTGTGGGAGAGTCAGCTAATACAGAAGCAACACTGAGAGATGTAGAAGCAGGGCAGGTTAGAAAAGCAGATTTCTTAGGAAAAGGGGCCTCATTTCCATTCTTCCTCCTTGTACACGGGACATCAAGTGAACGACTCCCGACACATGTGGCATGGACTACGGACTATCAGCGACTTCGGTAGCAAACCCGTGGAGATTACTGACTCTTCTCTAGCTGACGAACTGAACTCTTTCTATGTGCGATTCAAGGCTAACCGCACTAGTACTAGCCTGCTGATTAACACTGCAGTGGGAAGCAGTCTTGTCAGTGGTGAGAGCGTGATCACCATGTCGGAGGATGAGGTTCAGAGGGCTTTGAAGCACGTGAACATCAGGAAGGCGGCCAGCCCGGATGGCATTCCTGGCCATGTGCTGAGATCATGCACTGATCAGCTCTCTGGGTTGTTTACCTCTGTCTTCAACAAGTCATTAGCCTAGTCTGTGGTTCCCACTTGCTTTAAAAAATCAGTAATTGTCCCTGTGCCGAAGAACAATAAGCCCTTGTGCCTGAATGACTTTCGACCAGTAGCCCTCGCATCACAGGTTATGAGGGTTTTTGAAGGGTTTATTAAAAACATCATTTGCTCCTCCATCCACAACTAATAGGTCCAATTCGCTAATAGGTCTACTGAGGATGCCATCGCTCATGTCCTGCACACCACCCTTACACACACAGACGGTGGAAAAGGGAACTATGTGAGGCTGCTGTTTGTTGATTGTAGTTCAGCTTTCAATACCATAGACCCACACATGCTGGCCTCCAACTCAAGGACCTTGGACTGAATGCCCCCCTCTATGTTCTGAACTTTACAGACAGAGCTCAGGTAGTGAGAATGGGCCAGTTCACCTCTAACACTATCACTCTGAGTACAGGAGCCCTGCAGGGTTGTGTCCTGCGCCCCCTACTACACACAGTTCCACTTCTATCATCAAGTTTGCTACAGCGGTTCTGGGCCTCATCTCCAACAACAATAAGAAAGCCTACCTGGACGAAGTGGAGAAGCTGGTAACCTGATGCCAGATGAACTGTCTCTATATGAATGTCAGCAAAACCAAGGAGCTGGTTGTGGACTTCATAAGGAAACAGCTGCAGACTTACACCCCACTCATGATAGGCAGGACCCAAGTGGACAGAATGAGTAGCTTCAGGTATCTTGGAGTACATATCTCTGAGGACCTGACCTGGACTAATTACATTCAAGCTCAGGTAAAAAAGGCCAGACAATGGATATACCACCTAAGACTGCTGAGGAAATTCAGGGTCCCCCCAGTGATTCTGAAAACTTTCTATACCGGGGCCATAGAAAGTGTATTGACTCAGTGCATCTCAGTGTGGTATGCAAACTGCTCTGTCCAGGACTGCAAAGCCTTGCAGAGAGTGGTGGGCTTTGCTGAGTGCATTTCCGGGACAGCCTTCCCCTCTCTGCATGGCGATGCAGTACCAGAGCTATTAAAACTGTTAAGGACTCCACCCATCCGAGCAACTGATTGTACATTTCTTTTGTATCTATTTTATTTATTCTTATCGCTTCTGTTTTGCAAAGTTTAAGGAGTTGGACCAGGTTTACATTTCACTGCTAGTTGTATACTGTTTATAACTGAGTATGTGACAAATAAAAATCTTGAATCATCAGCAAGCAGCAAGCACAGAGGCACTGGATTTAATCCAGAGTGGCTGAATATGCCTCAATTTAAGACTTGGATGTTCCACAAACAGCATGGTATATTTAATATCCACATAATTTGTGCTATCATGAATAAATAATGAGAAGTAATGTTTTTATTTTTATTTTTTCTTTCTTATTTCTTTCTTATTTCTTCTTCTTCTCTCTCTCAGATACCTGGATAAAGAGGGACATGTGTTCAGTCAATTCCTGGACCTTGTCCCTATTGCCAATTGCAGAGCAGACACTGTTGTGACAACCGTCAAGAACGGTAATCTTGAAGAAGGGCATCCCAACAGAGAATCTCTATGGACTCAGGACTGATGGGCCAGCCGTTATGATGGGTAATTCTTTCATGCCCATGTGAGATTATTTTGTTTATTGTATCCCATGTTTGTCACGCAATAATTTTATGTAAATTCTGGGCATGTGAATGGGGTTGCAAAGCAGCTTACAGACAGCTTCCCAAAGACTGTGGCTGTTGCTTGTGCTGCCTATAGTCTGGCCCTTGCCTCTACTTTCAGGGGCCACCTTCAAGAACTTAATTTATATTTCAGAAACAGTGCAAATTGTATTTCAACACTCAAGGCAACATCCACAGTGGCTTGAAAATAAAGGTAATAGTAATTTTGATAGCATTGTTGTTATCTTCTGTATGTTCATAACTAATCATTTTGTGTAATGTAATAATGTACGGTAATCTGATACCAAAGAAGTTATCTTGTGTCCATTCATAACTAATCATTATGTCTTTAATTGCAACATTTCCAGGAAGTGAAGGACACAAGCACAGGGCCATTGAGACCCTACAGGGGAACCTGAGCTGCTTACCTCCAGGCCAATGTTTTGCCCCACCTCACATGCCTGTCCTAAATCTTTCAAAAAGCACATGTCAACTTTCTACATATCAGGGAACAGGTATGCTAAATGTGCACAACTATTTATTAAAATCTGTTTGATGTGATACCTTGAAATGTCATGTTCTACTTCATTCCGTGTTTTAGCACCTCCTACCAGCCATTTCTCAGGGCAGTGAGGAAAGCTGCTTTAAGTGAGGTCACTTTAAGAGACGGCCTCTTCCTCATTGGCGTAACTCATGCACGTGACCTCCGACATCACTCCTTGTTCTTCCATTTTATCTCTAGCATTTAGTGTAGAGGTCATTTACGGTTCTGTCAAACTATCTTTATTCCTGTTCGTGTTAAGCCTTGGAGAAGCTTCGTTTGTAAGTGGCATTGTTCATCTACACTATTAAGTTGTATGCGTGTGCACATTTAGCGATCGCATACACTTCGTGATGCTGTGTAACATAAGCAGCTCACCACCGTGTTTGCCGTACTGTTACATTAGCTCAGTCGTTAGCGCTCTCGTATTCAGCAGTTCAAATGATAGCCTAAGCTATACGGCGTTATTCTGTAACATTTTCTTTACGTTATTTGCATTTTACATTCTGTCTGTTGCAGATCTCTTAATTGTTTTATACTGTATGTCCCAGCTTGATATTAAATGCTTTCTTTATTGTTATTTCAGTTTCACAAAAATCAGTGTCAGAGAAAGCACATGATTACCGAGGAAATACAAGTAAAAGTGGATGAACTTTATTTCTGCGCCTGGGTCTTCATTCAAGCCTCTCTACATTGAGTGTTTAGCTATCTGTCAGTTCGTGCATGTCTGACCAATACTAAACTGCAACTATTCTTTTTTAAATTTAGGTTCCTGGCACAATTCAGACTCTGAGGAGCATCAAAAAGGCTGGACAGACTCCACTCCCTGGATAATCCCTGCTGTTAAAAACAGTACCACACCCAGTGCTTTAATTGGGAAGGCCTCTGGCCATTTGCTGAAGTAGACAATCATTACACATATATATTTATATCCGCTTTGGGTTCTTGACAATTTTCCAATTAGGTCCATGCCTACAATTTCCCATCTCCCAATAGATCTATAGTAATTGTATAATTCGCGGCAATGATGATACTCAAATATGAAATATAATGTGAACACACTTCAGTGGGAGTGATGGTATGCTGTATTTTTATTGGGTTCTGTTTCCACTGGCATTCTTGACACTTCAACACCTGAGCATGCAAAAATGGTTATGAAAGATTGTGAAAGATATGAAAGATTGTATTATTGTGTATGGCTGGCATTCATACCACATAACTTTTGTCCTTGACTTTCCATTGTAGGCACATTTAAACAAAATTGATCCTACCTTTTCAATTATTGCAGAAATGATTACAAAATTTTGTAACTAAGGAAATAATATGACATTTGTTTGCGGTGGAATCATATGTATTTTCTGGTTTTAATCGCTGCGTACACTTTAGACCTGCCTTTACTCAGCTGATGTGATTGGTTTGGACACATTTGTTACATCAATGAAATAGGCTCTCAGTTTATGTCTTATATATCTTATAAAGCTGGCATGTGAGGCTATATCAATGGCAATCAAGCTGCATAGGCCCATCACTGCAGTGTACCAATTACCAACTTGCATCTTGAAAATGATGAACTTACCTAGTCATCAATGTCCTGAGACATTCCTGGCCAGTAGTACTGTTTGAAGATAGCATCTTTTGTTTTAAATTGGCCACATTGAGCATCTATGGCACTTGCGTGGAATTCCACAAATTTTTGATCTGCTTCATCCAGTGTAACAACAACCTTTACCTTAAGTTCCTTTTTGGATCCCTTCTTTCTTATATAGATGGAAGAGATTTCCATCTATTAAAAAAGGGGGTTTCAGGTCCTGTTTATTTACATGGCATCAAAACACATATTTGCAAGGTACATTCTAAAACATAAAACACTTAGTAAGGCTTGACACACTATCATTTGCAGATCTAAATTTGAAACATTACATCTAAACTTGAAACATTACTACACAGCACGACCACAAAATATGCGTTTGAAATCCAAACCTATGAAAAAGGGCCAACACATTAGTAATTTAACAGGCTTACACACAAAAGGCATGTGTGGCACGAGATCATGAGATCTGTGTCAGTTGTGTGAGTCTCACGCTCAATGCGTGAGAGCTGACAGCCCTGCCTTTGTCAGGGCGGGAGAAAAAGCTCAGGCAGAGCTCAGGGCCTCAACTGGGCTGCTAGCCTCAGCTCGTGACTGGCAGCTGAAAGTGGACCTAGGGAAGCAGCTGAAGTTTCCGGAGCACATTGCGAGAACGACACTAAGGCCAGATTTGGTCTTAACATCTGAGGTTTCTAAGCAAGTGGTCATGTTAGAACTCACTGTCCCCTGGGAAGACCGGATTGAGGAGGCCCACGAGCAGAAAAAGGCCAAATACCTCGGACAGGTAGAAGAGCGTAGAAGGCAGCAAGAAGGCAGCAAGCCCGTTGAGGTGGGCTGCAGGGGCTTTGAAGGGCACTCTCTACACCGTTCACTCAGTCTCCTTGGCATTTGAGGGTTGCAGGAAAGAGGAGCCACCAAGAGCATCATAGAAGCTGCAGAGAAAGCATTGAGGTGGCTGTGGATCAAGATGGGTGATCCATGATGTGGCGCATTACTTGGATACAAGTCGGGGACTGATCACCCCCGGCTGGGTCGCCCGGGTGAGGGTGTCTGATGATCTAAGACCCGAAACACCCTATGACCCTGGGTTCATCATTGATGATGTGTCCAAGTTGCACCTCCTGGTGTGTCAAGAAACTAAAGTGGCAACCAGCCTTCGTTTCCCTGTACAATGCTAATAAGGCGCTGAATCTTCGCTCTGCCTTCGCTGAGGAGGCAGGAACAACCATCAGCAGTCTCAAGACGACCTCAATTTGCTTGAAAAAATGTGGCACCTCTGGCACCATTGCCCGGAAAATGTCTGCTACCTCTGAGGAAGTTGTAAATGTGTAGTTGGCCTAGAACATTTTCAGCTGCTCTTCTAAAGCCATGGTATTCAACTCTGGGTATTCATCTAGGACTGCATCAATCTTACCAGAGATGAACACATTTTCTAATTTTTGAAGCCCATCCTGGCTGAAACGCTCAGTACACTGCACCAGCAGTGTCCAAGGTACTAAAGTACTGCATTCTGTAGTGCGCTTGGGCAGTAGAATGACGACGTGGTGTGACTGGACCAGTGAAGTGCTGAGGAGACATCCGTACATGAGGCATCTCGATGGGCTGCAGGTTTACAGATGTTACAACCTGAGATGCTTTGGAGCACAGCTGGTCAAAGTGCTCTTCAGATCTTTTAGCTTGGATGGCTCTTGTCACATGCTCTACAGCAGCCAGCATCCCTTATGTTGTTTGGTTTCTCTGCTGCAGAGAAATGTTCAGCTCCTCCAAGAAAGCCATCACATCTTCTGCCAGAATGGTGCTGCCCCTCAAAAAGCTGCCATGAAGGCCACTTACTTTTGCAGACATCTCTATTGTGGTGGACTGAGACATTTCCTCTGTGGATGTGAGCACAAATTCATGTTGGGTGAGGACAGAGCATTATGGCTAGCATTCACATTGTCCACCTGGTGGGGCAGAGAGGCTTTAGAGATGTGTGCAGAGATGTGTGATCTGACCAGGGCTGGAAAAAGTACAAGTAGAAGTACCATTACTAAAAAAATAGTTAAACTGACAACCGTTTTTGTAAATTGTAAATGAGTGACTATTTTACTCTTAAGTAGGGATACTTTAACTTTACTTACGGTACATTTTTTAATAACAGTACTTCTACTTGTACTTTTTCCACCCCTTTTTTATGGAGGGGAAAGTGCCACGAAATAAAGTCGGTCACTCTCAAAAGAATGACAGAATCAGGAGATCTACCAGAATCCAACTCTAAATATTATTTTCATGTTGTAATTTTTTGAACGTTGCTAAACTGGCTCATCCAAGGAAATACAACCCCATGTATAATCATGAAGTGGAATAAGGATGCCTCCTATTCCTATGGATCAAGTGATATTTACACACATCTTACTGAAGCAAAGTGGGATAAGATTTAGACCAATACTAACACATGCAAATTTCTGTCTGGAAGAATAGCAAAACAATCTGATGGAGGGCATTGAGAAAATGCAGGTATACACACTGTAAAATAATTAACTTGGATGATGATAGAAATTATTAAATTATTGTGATTATTTGTTTGTTAATCATTTCATTTGCTTTTGATAAATGTATGCTGGCTTCTGATGAACAATTGGCCCAAATAAGAACAGTAATAAAATGAAAGAACTGATAAGAAAAAAGCAAGTTGATGCAACCATGCTCTTCCATACTACATTTATTCTTTAAAACTATTTATTTACATTATTTACAAATGTAGGGTTGTGTGTGTGTGAGTGTGTGTGTGTGTGTGTATGTGTGTGTATATGTTTGTGGTTCTGTGTGAGTGTTTGATTGTTTGATTATATTGTATGTGTTTGAATGTGTGTGTGTGTGTGTGTGTGTGTATGAGAGAGAGAGAGAGAGAGAGCGTGTTTAGTCAGAGAGACAGTCCATGCCAGGGTGATGGAAATTGTGATTTGTGCCCTGTATGTGGCCTGTTGCATGTCCTTTATCCATTAAAGCCCTGGGTTCACGCTCTATTTGGCCTGCACTGAGAGCGACCACCACCCCAGTATGGACCTGGCCTGTGAGGGAAGTTCCTGGGGCCTGGGCAATCCTTTCCATGGTAGTTTCCACTGGCAGCTCCACACTGCTGGGGTCCATTGAATTGGCACCTCTGACTGTGTGGGTGAGGCAGATGATCATATTGAGGATGCTGGGGGGTCTTGTTTGTAGTGTAGCCCACATTCATTGGCATCTCCACAGCTGTAGCAGCAATCGTACCAGGACCAACACATGTGTTGGAAGGTGGCCCACGGCAGTGTGGTGGTTGGGGATGGTTGTACTGAGCATGACAGGTGAGCTGGTTTGGAGGATAAACTCCTCCACTCATGGGCATCTGAACACTCATGTTGTTCATCCTTCCTGCCTGCATATCAGAACGATGGCCAGTCAAACCGGCACTCACTGTGAGAAATAGAAAAATGGACTGAATCCTTGTTTTACCATAAAATTGGTGTATTTAAACAGTTATAACAGACTAGCATCTCTGTGATAATAGTATGAAACTGTAACCTGGTGGGGAAGTGAACAGAGGATTGTGACCCTGATTCTGATGCAGAAAGCGTAGGATCTTATCATAAAGATCAGGTTGCTTCAGACAGTCGTCTGAGGACCCAGCGTCAACAGAATGGGCGGGGCTTTCCTTAACACAAATATGAGCTGTATTGTTAACTGGCTTCACGTTGTTCTCATCCACCGTTCTACAGTCCTGCATATCCAGAAAAATACACACATCTTAGCTGAATACACAGACAAATGACAGTAACGTATTATATAGGAATTAAAAGCATAGTGCTAAATGTAACATCAGACAAAACTTTTCACCTGCAGTCATTTAGTGTGAAATACGAAGTATGTAAGAAAGTGTAAAAAATGAGAGAGTGTTGCCTGCTTTCTTTCACTGACCAGGCGAGCTGCTTTTGGAAGCTTGTAGTCACAAGACTCAGAGAGGCTGGATGCTGTCCTGGGAGGAGAAAGTGTGAGAGTGTCTTACACATCATACTTCCAAACTACAGTTAACAAGATCACCTACACTGCAAGATGAAAACCAGACCATGACATGATAGGACACTGAAGAGAGAAACTGCACCATTACCGATTAACTTAAAAAAAAAATAAATAAATAAGATACTGTCCACAGATGATTCCAGACACTCACCTCTTATGGCTGAGAGAGATGTTTGGCATCTCTTGCTCTTTCTGGGTGACCTTTTCAGTGCTGTTGACTCCAGGACTTACAAGGCTGGCAGGCTGGGCCAGAGAGCGTGGACATCTCCAGGTCATCTTTTTCTCCATGGTATCATGGCGTTGAGAACTATTACATGCCTGGCTGTCCATCACCATTGCCTGTTCTGAGGTCTTTGTTTTCATCACATTCTCTGAGATAAAGCCAAGAGAGAGTGTTACTAGACTATAATATTATTATTTGACTGCAGTTTTGTAGGGTGTTGTGTGAAAGGTCAGTGTTGTTCCTCACCACTCTCAGATGTCCTGTCAGATGTGGTAGGTGCAGCCTGAGACTTAATTTTGAACTTGATTTTAGACAGGTCACAGAAACTAGCAGGCTCTCGTGACCCTATGTGAAATGAAAAAAAGTTATAAAAAAAATCTGCTTTTCTAAAAACGTGGACATATGTACATGAAATATCACCAATGGCAACACCAATATTTTTCTTTATTTACTTTTCTACTCCAATATGATTTAAGAAAAGCCAGATTAAGAAATGATTGAGCTCACTTTTTGTGAAGTCAAACTGTTTGTAGAAGCTCTTAAGATTTTTGTTAGGAAGCTTGTCTTTTTTCTCCACTGGATGGACGACAGATGTCTTGTCCAATGTGGGAGATGCAGTCTCAGGTTCCTTCTGCTTCTTGGTCCCGATTTGAGGTGCTGAATAAGGGTCAGTATAACCAAGGGGCCCTGGAGGAAAGAAAGGCAAAAAGAGCGTCCATTTGAATGTCCAGACAAATCAGCTAAAAAGATAAGAGTGAAGTCATCCTTTCGAGGTATCTTTTGGTGTTTTCTAAGCTACTACCCAAAACATCAGCAAGATTATTCTTTATTTACTTCTGAAATCCCTCCCATTGTACAAAGGGCAAATTAAGATATGAGTGAGCTCACGTTTTAAGGGTACAGTCTGTTTGTCTGAGCTAAGGTCTCCTATCTGGGGCTTGTGTTTCTTCCCCTCTGGTGGGGTGTCAGAGGACTTGGAGCTGAGGAAGACAAAGAACAAGTCAGAGAAATTATGAGAAGGTTTTGTTTTGCAGGGAGGAAAAGAGATGCTGGCCCTTCCTCTACTGTCCATGCTACAGTAACTTTTTAGCGCAATATAGGCATGCTTCCAATGAGAGAACAGAAATGACTCAGCTCACCTGAGGCTGTCAAACATAGCAGGCTCAATATTAGACTTGTCCCCAGGCTGGAAGTCAGATTCCTGCTTCTTCGGAGGTACTGGGATATTGGTCTTCAGGCCCAGACCTTCATCTGTAACACACATTGGCTTCCATTCAGTACATTCAGATCATATCAGATGAAAACAAAGAGCCAAATTTTGTTCACTATGAAGACACCCAGACACTGTAGACCGATTAAAGAAAATCTGAAGACTGACCAGTGTATGGGAGCTTGGCATGACTGGGAGCATGTGTGATGGGTTTTTTCCCCTTTTGTTCTTTATGCTCTGATTTTGCTCCATCTCCAGTCTTCACCTCAGGGCACACCTTGTCCTCCCTCTGTCTTTTCCTTTCTGGAAAACAATGAGGAACACATAATAAAAAAAAAATCCAAACTTTTTATTGTATTGAACTAATGTATTATTGGCACTCAGCTCAATCAAAGACTACTGTATATACTGTCTTTACATATACTTTGATCTTTTAATAAGAATTGTTTTTTAAATGGACACATTGAGAGAGAGAGAGAGAGAGAGAGAGAGAGAGAGAGAGCAGAACAGAACAGAAGAGAATAATTACCGTCTTCTGAGGTATGACTGAAGCACCAGAAAAGAATCATGTTTTTCCATTGATCCATTAGGTCTGAAGCCAGTTTTTTCAATTCTGAAGGAGAGAAAGACACCAGATATAGTAAAATGTTTTCATAAGCTTTGCAAATAAAATAACTTAAATTATGAAGATAATGAAAGATGATCTTCATGAGAGGAATTTTGCAGAACTTGTCGTTTAGTCCATGCAACTCTGGAAACAAAGAGTGACATCAGTTCTTTCCTCTTACCCTCAGTCTTTCCTCTCTTACTCAGACACCTCACCAGCCTGCCTGTATTATTCTAGGAGAGAGAGAAGAAAAACAGTCCATCAGACATGAATATAAAGAGATTTGGAGAAGCAGCATGTCAGAGGGGAGCTCTGTACCTGTTTGAGATGGTGGATAGTAAGCGGCAGTTTCTTCAGGCTCAGTAAAATCATTTTGAGCATGGGAACATTCTGGCTTGTTGTAGGGGAAGTGAGCCATAAGTTCAAGAGACTGTATCCTCCAACACAGATAAACCTGAATATGGAGGTGGAGAGGAGCAAGGTAACAAGTTATTACTACATGGCCTGCTTAAGAGAAGTGGCCAATAAGATGATATGATCTATTAATATGGTAATTTTATATGTGAACTTACTTGCTGAGAATGTCATAGGATTTGGTCCGCAGCAGGATTCTGAGGTAAGCACATCTGCACTCGGCTTTGTGACAGGCCTTCATGAGGCTGTTGGAAGGGACAGAGATTACGTTAACCATGAGAATTCGCATCAGTCAGTTCACTGGAATTTAATCTGAGGATGCATTTTTAAATAAAGATGAGGTTTTAGCCATAAAACTGCATCTCTTTTCCCAGAGTAATCAATCTTTTTATTTCTGCAGTGCTGAAGTTAAAGAATGGATTAATGAGACACTAATGCCGAAACAAGTGGAAAAGTTAAATGTGTGAATGTCATGTGTTACCTACCTGAAGACATCGTCAACTACCTCCACAGACCGGATCCCTCCATCCTTATTAAGCAGACCTTTCACTGCCCACAGCACCTCCTGAAGAGGCTCAGCTGGGTGACCTTCCATTAGTAATGGGGGACAGGGGGAATGCAGTAAAGTCATTGACATACTCAAGTATGCATAAGGCAATCATATACATATCATTTAGTGTGAAATCACAGTAAATATTAACTGCGAGTGAATGGTCATTGGTTCAAAAAACTAAAAATGAAATCTATTTCAAGTGATTTTGTGGAAATCAAGAGAAATTATTTTCATTATTTTATTTTCTAATGTCAGTTACACAATGATTAAAGAGAATGAAATTACAGACTAACTGTACCAGGCTTCAGAATTTAGCATTGGCCAAAAACCACATGAATTGTTTTTGACTGCAGTGTATTGTTTGACTGTAGGGTGTCGTGTGAAAGGTCAGTTTTGTTCCTCACCACTCTCAGATGTCTTGTCAGATGTGGGAGATACAACTTCAAGATTCTTCTTCTTCTTGATTTTCAGGTGACATGCTGAATAAGGTGAGAAAACCCAGGGTGAAACAAACAGCCAAAAAATGTTAACTTGAATATCCAGAGAAATCAGCTCAAAAAACACTAGTAAAGTTACTGTTTCCAGATATTTTGGGGTGTTTTCTAAGCTACAAACCAAAGCACCAACAAGACTATTCTTGACTTACTTTTGAAATCCCTTTCATTGTACAAAGGCCAAATTAACATATGAGTGAGCTCACGTTTTGTGCCTCCAGTCTGTTTGTCTGTGCTGTGCTTTCTGATCTGGGGCTTGTTTTTCTTCTCCTCTGGTGGGGCACCAGAGGACTGGGAGCTGAGGACAAGGAAGAGCAGGTCAGAGAATGTTCAGAGGCTGTGTGAGATCATCTAAAAGAAAACCTTTGGTCACTGAATGACAGTAAACTTTGAGAGTTTTTTTTTTAGTTCACAAAGGAAAACAGATACTTGTCATCCTGTACTGTCCGTGCTTCACTGAATTTTGAATACAATATGCACATGATTCCAATGAGAAAAAAGAGATGACTCAGCTCACCTGAGGCTGTCAAACACAGTAGGCTCAGTCTTAGACTTGTCCCCAGGCTGGGAGTCAGAGTCTGGCTTCTTCGGAGATTCTGGGATTTTCGTCTCCAGGCCCAAGCCTTCATCGGTAACACACATTGGCTTCCATTCAGTACATTCAGATGATATCATATTTAATTGTATGAAAGCAAAGCATCAAATGTTCTTCATTATGAAGACATCCAGAGACTGTAGACCTATGAGAAAATCTGAAGACTGACCAGTATATGGGAGCTTAGCATGACTGGGAGCATGTGTGATGGGTTTTTTCCCCTTTTGTTCTTTATGCTCTGATTTTGCTCCTTTTCCAGTTTTCAGTTCAGGGCACACCTTGTCCTCCTTCTTTCTTTTCCTTTCTGGAAAACAATGAGGAACACGTAATAATAATAATAAAAAAAAACTCTTTTTTTCTTGTACTGAACTGATGTGCCCATGCTCTTTATCAAATCAAAGAAAACAGCGCATATTGTCGTTACAAATACTTTGACTTTTGAATGAGAACTAGTTTTTGAGTGAACACATTAAGAGAAAGAGTGAGAAAGAGAGAGAGAAACAAGGGAATCAGAACAGAAAAATTACCGTCTTCTGAAGTATGACTGACGGAACAGAGGAACATGTTCTTCCATTGATCCACTAGCTCTGAGGCCAGTTTTCGCAACTCTGAAGGAGAGAAAGACACCAGGTATACTAAATTGTTTTCATAAGCTTTGCCAGTAAAATAACACCTTTGAGGACGACAGTGAGAGGTGATCTGTGTGAGGGAAGTTTTATGGAACTTGTCCCTTCATCCATGCAACTCTGGAAAAAGAGTGACATCAGTTCTTTCCTCTTACCCTCTGTCTTTCCTCTCTTAGTCAGATGCTTCACAAGCCTGCCTGTATTATTCTAGGAGGAGAGAGAGAAGAAAACAGTCCATCAGACATGAGTATGAAGAGATATCGAGAACCAGCATGTGCAGGGGAGCTCTGTACCTGTTTGAGATGGTGGACAGTGAGCGGCAGTTTCTTCAGGCTCAGTAAAATCAGTCTGATCATGGGAATATTCTGGGTTGTTGAAGGAGAAGTGAGCCATAAGTTCAAGAGACTGTATCCTCCAACACAGATAAACCTGAATGTGGAGATGGAAAGAAGAGAGGGGTCACTATTTGCAAGACACCATTTTTGATTTGATTTATTAATATGGTAAATTCATATGTGATCTTTACTTGTTGAGAATGTCATGGGATCCTGTCCGCAGTAAGATCCTAAGGTAAGCATATCTGCACTCGGCTTTGTGACAGGCCTTCATGAGGCTGGTGGAAGGGACAGAAATTAAGTTCACCATGAGAATTCGCATCAGTCAGTTCACTGGAATTTAATCTCAGGCTAATTTTTTTAAATGCATTATATGCATTATTATTTTTTTAATCTCACAGAAATCAGTCTCTTAAATTTTGCAGTTCTGAAGCTGAATAATGGATTAGTGAGACACTTATGTCATAACAAGTGGAACCATACTTGTGTGAATGTCGTGTTTTACCTACCTGAAGACCTTGTCAACCACCTCCATGGATTGGATTCCTCCATCCTTATTAAGCAGACCTTTCACTGCCCTCAGCACCTCCTGAGGAGGGTCAACTGGGTGAACTTCCATTTCTAAATAAGAGAAATTATTTTAATCTGTTTGTTTAGCCTGTTAAACTAACGGTTTTCGGTATTCAAAGCATTCATCGATGAATCATAGAACTTCAAGTACATCAAGAAATGATTCAGTTGCAGTTGTTACCTAACCTAACGACGCTACGACGTTACCAAAGGATACAAGTGTTGGTCATTTTTATCATATTTTTTCAATGTCAGCACTAAATTGGGCTATATTTCATGTTAGTGAATAAATGTACACACAGACGTACAAGAATAATCTCTTTGTATAGGCTACCCTTAACTGAGAAAAGTCATATAGACCAGTGGTTTGGCATCAGCTGAAAATATCGCCAAAATACATTTGGCTATTAAATATAAATATAAATTAATTAAAGGCTATACTGACTATTGTAATGGAAATATAAAACCTTTTTTGTGATGACCTATGCCACAGAAAGTCGATATGAACTTTTGACAGCTCAACAATATTTTTAAGTGACGTTATTTAAGCTATAATAAGCTACCAGGCCAGCATGGTATGAAAGGTGGCAGACGTGGTAGAATGATACCTCTAAAGAGGCAAATAAGTTGATTTTTATTATGCTTATTATTATTATCGCATCGTAATCTGACGAAGGTAACTGTAGCCTCCAACAAGGGATTTTTCGAATAGCTAATTACGACAGAAAACACTAAAAAATGTGTTTACTTCTCAATATTGCTTATACTATCCACGTCTTAAGCCAAGAATCTCCAGGGTGTAAACTGTTGCGAGAAAGTCAACATACCTGAACGTGAAGTGGGAAATATTGGTTCGATCAACCGTGTAGGAAATTTACCTTAAGTGAGCAAGATGATATCAAGATGAATGAAATAGATGATCGAGAAATGTAATCGTGTTAAGTCGCTCGTAAAACTTTCCGTTTTTCGGTTAACTATTCATCAGTAGCTGATGTCTTGGAATCTTTTGGCCAAAGTGCAGCGATTACGTATTCAAAAGAACGTAACCAATGGATACCATTATTTATGAATTTTTGATCGTCATCAGTACATATAACCCTATTTCCTAGTAGTGAATAGTGAATGTGCGCTACACACACACAGAAAGAGAGAGAGAAAGACCTGTAGGCTATGGGCTATGGCCACATACTACATGGTCAGCTTAATACATTTAAAAAAGTGAGAAATGAGTCAGTGAATCAATTAACATGGCTCAAACCCAAAAAAACACAGGGTGACAAAATTTAAACTGAAGCTCTTAACACTAATTAACTTATTCATCAGGAACACCAATGTTATGATTTGGTGCACACTATAACCATTGAAATGATCTATGAGAAATGCAGGTCACAAAAGTTCAAAGTCCTTCAGGATCACCATGGTCACCCACATCAACATATTATTATAATGTCCAAATCAGCACAGCTCCTTTACTGAATGGTCTCTGTTACCTGCTTGCAGGACTATTCTGTTTGAGAAGTCCTTCCTTCATGCAGCTGTGTCCGTGTTAAACACATGTATGCAGTGTAACGAGGAGGTTTTGATGGTGTTTAGAATTTGCTGGCTGATGTCTTACATTTGTTTCTTTGCTGACTTTCATATACTGTATATGTCAGGGAGGATCACGATGCTGGACACAAGTGCAGTTGAACAAGACTTTTAATGACAGATGTAAAAATGGATGACCACAAACAGGGTTAGCAGGGGATTGCAGATGGAATGACAAGAAAACTAGAACAACAGGAGGCCAAAAAGGTTATGAAACAATACGAGGGATATAAACAAACTCTCAGAAGAATCTCACAAGTAAGCAGCTCAGAAAACACATGGGAGGTGTAGACTTTGCACTGACTGATCCAGCCGAAGGGTTTACATGGCAAGTGGCATCAGGGAAAACCAAAGTGAGAGCGCAGGATGAGGGTGATCGGACTGGTGATTAGTAAATCGGCGACGCTGAGCGCGGAATGGTTGAAACCGTCGAGGGAGGAGGCGAGGTCGTTACAGTATAGTTGCTGCTCGAGGTAAATTAATTTTCTTGGATCCATAATGTTTCTTCTACCATGTACTCAAGCAAAATAATTATAAATGTCTTTAAAAGACAGGAGTCACACTTCGGTAGGCAAACTTGGTTGTAATATGTATTGTGTCCCTTGTAGCTCAGCTGTTCCCTGTTTTAGGCCATGAGCTGTATGTAAGTCCAATATCTTACCAAGTGTGTTTTGTACACAGAGATTTCACGCAGTGTTACAGTCATAAATTGTCTGAGACCCCATAATAAACAAAAGTTTGCTGTCTGCATGACATAGAAGATTCCTCAAATTCAGACCAGGTCAAAGAAGTGGTCAGTTCAAACCAGGTTATGTGAGATCTGAGAGGTCTGAGTTGAGTTAGCTGAAAATACCACTGAAGTTATAAATTATTATATCACAGATGGTGGGGTTGATATCAGTATCTGAGTTTTTTTGAGGGAAGCAAAGGGATTGTGTCTACAGACAATTACAGAGATAGAAACAAAGATCTGAGCTGTTGGAGGCTGTATCTTCTGTGGCCTATGGAAACTGTTGTGTAGACCATTTCATGCTCATTGACTTCTTACTCTCTGAGTCCTTCATAAGGTTGCAGGTATGAGAGGAGAGGTATGAGTGTTGCTAATGATCTCAGTGGGGCTTGTTAGGATTCCCCTCCCCCTGGCCATGTGCTCCAAGGAGTTTGTAAACAGTGTTTGTCAGGCGATGGCTGTCCAGGGTGCTGAAATGTTCCTGTCATTGTGTATGAGCATCACGGAGTTACACTGATTAGCTGTCACGGAGTGGTACTGGTCTGCTGTCTTAGATAATATCCGTTAGGTAGATTGGTATTGACTTATCATAATTACATACCAATGATACACTGAAATCTTGAAAAAATCAGAGACAGCTTTAACCACATACCCCAAAGGTGGTCCCTTCAGGTTCTTATGAATAAGATGCTTCATAGAGGTCTGGATGGCGGATTGTGAGAATATATTCAGCACTTACAGAGACTGAAAAACAGCTAAAAGCTTCAGATATCTTCAATGGCAATCTATCCAATTGCTATATCGTCACATGACACATTGATAGTGAGATGGGCATGGGACGTTGGCCTGTCTTTAAGTGACAATGACTGATGTTCTGTGTTGTGAAAGTTTTACATAAAAGTGTCACTTTTGAAGTACAAGAGCAAAATTGTACTTTAGTGTATTATCTTAACAGTCTATTCATAGAATGATTTTCCTCATGCACCCTTGAGTAAACATTTCTCAGCCTGGTTTGGTAGATCTGAGTATTACAGTGCATTTACAATATTTTGATACATTAACCTTGTAATATAGAAGGTTATCGTCAATAAATTCTTGGTTTTCTAGATGGTGTCCATAAATGTTTATGGCACGATAGTGTACATGACCGTCCATTGGTGGCATGCACCAATGATTGGTATGTGTGCACATATATCACTTAAATTACTCAGTGTAAATATACTAATAGGGCTGCCCCCTGAAAGTTGACGAGTCGAATCATTTGTCGGAGACCCGTTAGTCATGCACAGGGATAACATTTCAATGAAAAATTATAAAAGGGTAATCATAAATGTACTTTTTTATTCTAGGAGGGCTAGCTGGCACGCTTGTTAAAAAAAATCCATGTGACAACATGAGCTGGTGTTTAACTGACGAGAGAAGCTGAAGCCTGAGGTGGAGTGGTTGGTAAACTATGCTAGCTATAACCATGTCTCAGAAGAAGTCTAAAGTATGGCAGCATTTTTATACTTTTAAAGGACAACCCTAACAAAGTTAAATGCAAACTCTGTATGCAAGAATTCACGTATCATTCAACAACATGGCAAACAAACATGGCAAACCACTTGAAATGGTTAAGTTGCACAGACGACCATCAAAAAAAGAGACTGAAGACAAACGTTTACTTTTTCATCTTAAAGATTTCAAATCTTAAATTGCAAGTGTTCAATTTGTTAGTTTTTCATTTACACATAAGATTTATTTATTATGTTGAAAGAGAAATACTATAGCCTAATAAGCCTGTCCTGTTGAAGACGAGCAGTTATTATTTCATAGTGGACAATGCCGTGAATTCATTTTGAACTTTCATTTGTTCATTCATTTACACTCTAAAAATAATGGGTTTTTAACCCAGATGCTGGTTAAATATTGGACAGAACACACGTTGGGTTAAAGTAACCCAGCATGATGGGTTGCTAATTTAACCCAAACCCAAACCTAACCAAACCTATTGGTCAGCGTTGCCAGAAGTACAATAATTATCATACTTGTACAATCATTTTGCCCTTTGTACAATGTGTAATGCCAGAAGTCCCATAATGTACGATCATTTGAATATTTTGTGACACTTAGTATTAGTGGCCTAGTTGTAATCAGTCTAGGCTATCTCATTTTGATTAATTTTCCGACACAATCAGGGGGGTAGTCCAGAAAGCAGGTTTAACAAACTCTGGGTTTAATCCTGAACTCTGAGTTGATGAACCCTGAGATGGGAAACTCTGAGTTTTCGGTTCCAGAAAAGCTGATCTGAGTTAGTTCAATCAACTCTGCGTATGTTAACTCTGAGTTAAGCGCATGCATGACGATTATAAAAAGCCGTCATCAAGGGAGCTCCAATACTACGATTCACCATGGCAACCGGCAAAAACAAAAGTCGTTTAACTTCACCCCACTGCAGTTAGAAATTCTGATACGTGTTTATGGCAATTATGAGCACATTTTCAAAAAAAAGGGGGAAACACAACTGCATCGGCAAAGGCGAGACAATTGGCGTGGGAGAGAATTGCTGCCCGAGTCAATGCATAAGTTTGAATGCAGGAGTCTATTCATTTAACATTGTAAGCACACTTTCTTTTAATATTACAGGTGGAAGTGGTGGAATGTAATTGAATAAAATTCTATTTTCTTTTAGGTGCAATCCCATGGGCACAAAGGGCACTTGGCAGCCACTGAAAATGAAATATAAAAACATAGTTCAAACAGGTAAGGCACATTTTGCTTAGGCCCATAGGCTCATGATTGTACCTCACTTTGGTTTTTATCACATTTGAAATATTACACAAAGTAAATATCATTCAGTGGCTATTTCAACTTGGAGTAGCTTTAACCCCTAACAGAATGCTGTTTTAAGACACACAAATGTCCTCTCGCCTAAGTTCCTGCTTAGCAGATTAACATTTGAGTTGTAAGTACTCAATACTCCAGAGATTTTGCCAAATATAGAAGTTTAAAGTATACTCAAACAGAATGCTATTCTTCATCACAGGATGATGAAGACACATTGTTTGCTGCCCAAGAGAGGGATTCAGAAAGGCCTACAGTGGTTCACATCTTAATATTATGTATGGTAGCTACTGATATTTCTCTCCCCATTCAAATGTTTTTACATTCTTGTGTGGAACTTTGAGTTTAAAATGCACATTGAAGGGATGACACATTCTTATCCTTTTTAACAAAGCATGACTGGGCATTACCAGGAGGAGAGTCCATCAACCTCCACAGCACAGACTGACAGTGAGATGTTCAGTAAATGCCAGGGTAGTTCTGCATGTAGTGTAATTTAATGTTATCCTTATGTTCTCAGTTACCAATTAAGGAGTTGTATAAAATGCATCTCCTGAAGAAAATGGCTAAAACTGACTGAGAAATGGTGTACTTGGAGTGGCAGATTAGAAAGGCCTATTTTAAAATTGAATTACTGGAACGGCAGTTAGAGGTGGGTGCATGGTCACAGGTGAATTGTTAATTGTTGGAGCAGTCTAAATATAGTAATTGTTGCATTGGTGGGAAAATAAAGACCAAATAAAATGTGACTGATTTTTCTTTGACTGCAGGGGGTGGCGGTATCTTAATCTGTGAAATGTTTTTGGCAAATTATGTCTCGGACAGCTCCTCCATCCAGGACATCTGCAGGGTGGATGGGACTGTCTTCCTCAGGGTCGTTCATTTGTGCGGCAGGGTGCTGCTCTCTAATTGTGGCAATATTAAGGAGAGTACCACATGGCAAAATAATGTCACATGCCCTCTCTGGGGTTACTCTGCCTTTACGCAGGCGCTGGAGCCAGGCTTTGAGCATGCCTATTGTCATCTCAACCCAGGCTCTAGTCCTGCAGTGGGCCACACTGGAAGGGTGGTGGGGGGGCTCAGCTCAGGGTCAGGGCTCAGAGAGGGCTGGCATCGGTACTCTGTCACCAAGCAGGCGGCCATCAAACGCTCCTCTAATTATATAGTGGATACATTTTGAAGGTGTTTAAAGAGGGAGACAAGGGAATGATTTGCTTTACTTACCATGTGCAAATCTGTTGCTCAGGGTACACTAATGATACATTCGTATATCATGCACAGAGTCAGGCCACTTGGCTTCAACATTTGTGATCAAGTGCGCTGCATCACATATGATTTTGACAGTGCAGAGAATGGGAAATATTAGTAGCAGTATATCGTGATGTATAGTCTGTTATTGTAAGACAAGTCAGTGTACCTGCCCATTAATGCTGTGGAAAGACTTCCTACTCGCAGTCTACTTCATTAACTGAGGGAGCAGTAATAGGGATCTGCGTGCCATCGATGCAGCCCATGACACTGGGAAACCCTGCAACATAGAAACTAACTACTGATCCCAGTCTGAGGTCGCAGCAGAATGTCATGAACACGATAATTTAAAATATTATTAACTTCAACGTAATTATGTAGAATCAGTCACCTGCAATCCTGTGTAATACCTCTTTGATGGTCCTTAGAGGTTTGTGCCCAGGAGACACTACGAAAAGTGCAAGGGACACTTTCTTACAGCTCTACAAACAGTTGCCTTCCTGACATATTCAGCGTCTCCAGTGTTATAAAGGAAACTCCTGTCGGCAAAAAAAAAAAAAAAAAGAGCAACGCAAAGAATTTGCTCTGATCTGAGAGCAAGAAGTCCATTGTGTCTAATATTAGCGATGTAGGCCGGAGTTGTTCGGATAAATGATAGATTGTGATGAAAAATAGTAATGCTCAATTAGGTAGTCATCAGGGAGTGATAACACATCTAATCGGGGTCTCAAAATCCCGACGTAAGGCTACGCAGATTAATTTGGCTTCAACGCCGAGCACGTTAGCGACGAAAGGACACGGCATGTTTGACAGCTGCTACAGGCTCAGCCGGAGGGAGGAATTAGGGAGAAGCTCAGGGTTTGTTGAAGAAAACCTGCCAGTGAGCAGGTAACAGTAACTGAGCCAGAGTTTTCAGTAAACCCATTTTCTGGAATACCTCCCAGTTCCAGAGACGGGCAGGGTACAGGCAAGCAGAGAGTCCAAAATCCAAGAGCAAAGTCAAAAATACCAGGCAGAGGACAAAACTTACAGCGCAACAGGCAAGAACAAAACATAGAATACAGCAAGAAGAACTGACAAACAATTGTGAAAACCTGACAGACTTAAATAGGCGGAGGGCAATGAGGGAACTAGGAACAGGTGTGAGTGATAACAGGTGAGGCGTGGAACCCAGGGCACATGACAAAAGGTACAGACAGTACATTGTGAGGAAAACAAAAACAATACTACAAGTGTCAAAAACTGACAGACAGAGGGAGACAAAAACACAAAGTTCAAAGTTAAGTATAAGTATTGTAATATTCCATTGCCAATACTTTCAACAGTAAAATGCTTACCTGCAAAACTATCCATGAGCTCTGAAAGTTGTCATTCTTTCAGTTTGTCTTTGACAAAGCTGTCCATGTTTGTACATACAAAGGCTGCAGGAAAAACACAAATCCGTCAAATACAATATCAATCAATATGTCTATCTCAATGAAGAAAAGTAAACCTGTATTGAAGTATTTTATTAAAATTAGCTAATGGGAAGAAAACGCTAGCCTTTAATACTAGCTAGCTAGATTGTTCGATTGCTCTTTAGATGACAACCTACGTTTGTGATTAGCTAAGTGAAAGATGGCAGCGAACTGGGAATCAATTATTCAGCATGTCATTTTGCTGCCTTTACTGTGGGGCGAGTTTGTATAAGCACAACATAATATTACAAACCTCAATCTTTGTAATGGTGGGCAGCCCCTTGCCAGTGGTCATCTTCCGGGGCAATAAGACGGTGTTTTTAAATGTAGTATGACTCAAAGGCTGGGTTGTTTCGTCCCAACAACTCAGTGGCTGGGCAAGATGATGTCAAATCTGGAGGACGAGAGGAGGGGAACTGTCCTTAACCACTAACCCAGTAGCTCGGTTGCAGAAAACAACCCAGAATGAGTTCCAATAACCCAATAAAATGATCAATAGCCTCAACCCAGCGTTTGGGTTGAAAAACAACCTAGCATTTTTTAGAGAGTACACATTGTTTTTAATATTTAAAGTGAAAATTTAAGAGAATATGCTATAAGAGCTTGATTTAAATGGAAATACATGTGTGCTGCCTGTCTCATTCTTCTGACAAATCCATATGATAGCACAACATTATATATCAAGTAATTATTTTTAATCTTTGTATTACGAGCAAAAGAATCTGAATTTAGTTAAACCGCTGTAGTGTCTCAACCTTCAGCCTTCTACATATTCATTGTCCCTCAGTCCCGCCGTAGCCAGGAAGCTTGAATCTGAAAATGTGACTTCGAAAGCACAAGTCTGAATTTTGACAGACTGAATTAAAAAAAAAAACAAGTTTGAAAGCTGAAGTTTGACAGTTCATGCAGTAGACGAGTCTACCTGAAGACACCCAAAGACTTCACTCATGTTCTGGGTCATTCTCTCGATTCAGTGGATACACCATTCCAGTATCCCATAAGGCCTAGCTAGCAGATCTTTGGAAACAAGGAAGTGAGAGGCTGAAAGACATGCAGGCTTGCTTTTGTGTGACAAAATAGAAACTTTTGTTCAGCTAATAGGGGTGTGCAAAAATATAGTTTTTTTTTTAACTAGTCTTTTTTTGACATTAGTCCAATTTGATATCGATCTGTAAAATTCATGGATTGATCTTTTGGGCTAACATACATTTTTTCCCCAATTTTCTAGGTTTATTTCCACAATGGTTAAATATAGCAAGAGAATTGAATAGATGGGCTCTGATATACAGTGCATTCGGAGAGTTTTCAAACCCTTTGAAGTTTTCCACCTTTTTTTCTTATTTTTCTGACTCATCTAAAAATGGATTCAATTCATTGTGGAAAACTTGAGAGGGTCTGAAAACCTTCCAAATGCACTGTAGCCTATTGTCGTATTAAAGGAAATTACTAGTCTCCTCTTGCTACAACAATGAAATAAAACAAATAGCCTTGCTATTGTTAAAGACATTAGCCTACATTAAATGTACGCCTCTTTGTATTCCAAGCCTGTCAAATTAAATAACTCAGAAACAGGCTAAATGAAGAAGCAGTTGGGTCTAAAATAAAATAATAGGTTGGTTGGTCCGAATTCCAAAACTGTGTTTGTCAAATTCCCACCTATTTGCGGCACGACTTCAATGCACCATCACTTGTTTTTTTAAAAAACTGGCCAAGAGATGTCTGCTTGGACATTTCGGAGTCATGGTAATATGCAGAGTCAAGCCAAAGCCTAGGGCTGTTGCTGTGGAGTGTGCGCTATAGGCTTTTGATCTTGCATAAGGGTTAGACACATGACCAAACACCCTGTGAATCTCTCATTGTTGTAACAGCGAGGCAAAACCAAACTTTTGCATAATATAAGTTTATATTCAAGTTGTTGTTTATATGATGTTTTGGCACATATCTTTATGTCTTTGTGAAACATGGCATGTGACTTTTAGACTTGCCCATTTCTATTTTCAGCTATTCTTTTCAGTCAGAATTCTTTTTCTGTGCTTTGAAAGAGACAGATTGATTTTGTTTTTAAGCAACTGTCCTCATGTGTTCTTCAAATAAAAAGACTTTGGCATACTGAAATTATAGATATACTGAAATTATCCAAAGTTTGAGTAATTATTTTATCAAGATTAGATTTGTACACAGCCTTTTGCATCCAACGTAAAGCTTCAGTGAGTCCCCTAAACTGAAGAAAAGAGTGAGGAAACGTACCGGAAGCACAAAAGAATTAAAACTCGAAACCTCAAAGCAAACACGATTCAGTTTCTCGATCTGTTCGAAAGAATCGATTCAATAAAATGAATTGAACTACCCACCACTATGGCTCAGGCAGCAAGACTTGGAAGGGCCCTCCAAGCAAGAACATCAGCATGAGCCAAATAATAGAAAAGCAATATAAAGTGCTGTCATTTCAAGAGACTAAACTAAATTTAGAAATAAAAAAACTGGAGTTGGAGAAAACAAAGTGAAAGCTGGAGCTACAGAGACTTGGGCATGAACCATAGATCTCATTGTAGCCCCGAAAGGTCAATAATTTATCGTATAATTTCAGAAATTTTCCCCTTTAATTGAATTATTTACACTATGTATATTAAAGTGCTTTTTATTTCACAGAATTTAAATGAGTTTAGTTGTATTTAAATGATTTCAGTTAAATTATATATCAAACAACTCATTGTTATCTGTCACGCCCTGGTCCCTCTGTCTCCTGTGTCCCCTTTTTTGTTTGTTCTCCGTCTGGTGTTGGGTCTGGGTTCTGTTTTCACTGTTTTCCTAGTAGACAGCACAAAGAGATAAAAGTAACAGATTCTCGTAGATCAGAAATTAGGGATGTCTCGAAGGTTTTTTGCCCCTGATCAGAGTCATTCAATATAGAGTATCTGCCGATACCAATTTCCGATCCGATATTTGTATTTTCCTAGGTAATACAGTTGCACAGTGCACATTTCAAGAATATTAACGTTATTAAAACCAATTCAATGTATATGCTTGACAACTGAATAGCAAATGCATTAAGAAAAATATTGCCTGTGGCCAAGTTGTTCCTTAATTTTTTTTATTACTTTTTTTATTCTACAAAATAACAAAGTAACCCTTCTTGTAACGCTCCGATAGAGCAGTGTCCAAAATGCAGTGTCGAAAGGGTAAGGCGTACTTTGGTAGTTATACCAGAAAGTATATGTAAGATTTTATTTAATCTTACAATAATTCAAGTGGTTAAATTGTCTGTCCGTTACATTGATATTTTTTCTGAAAGCCTCTTTTTTGTATGCTATCGTTATCAATTTTTAGCGTTAGTTAAAGTAATCACCAGCCCTCATTTCCCTCACATTTACTACACTTTTAGTACATTCGTGTACAATGCTAAAATTAAAATAATGTAGCAACATGGGTCTCATGGGCAGGGTCAGAGGGCCAAGGGCATAACCATGGTATAGACATTGGGGGGGTCCAAATGTTGTTTAAAGTGCATTTCCCACAATTCTGTGATATTTATATATGGAAATTCACACATTTAGGACATAGTTTTGAGGACTACATTTTGACCATTCGAATTCGCATTTAAAGGAATAGTCTGTGATTTCTCTGAGAAAATGGCTGCCCCTCCACTTTGTTTTGTTTCGGTCAGTTGCTTACTGTTTAGTGACTTCAAACACACCTACCAATTAGAATTATGCCTTTTCCAGGAGTAGTGAATAGGATAGCTTCCAAATGGGAAAAATTACATACCCAAAACTTGTTTATGTAAATATTGCGATTAAAACAACAACTAACGCTGTGCTTGAACAAATGACATATTATCCCTTTAACAAAAAATGTGCTATGGACTTTTAAGTAAGTCCAACTTAATTTGTAGTTTGCTGATTTGTCTCAAAATAAAAGCCTGTGTATTTACACTGGAAAGTCTAATGTGAATGAAATCATAGAATTGATTTTAATTACAACTACAGAGATGAAGGCTAAGTCTGTCCATTTACTTTCAAAAATCTTGTTGTGAATGAGATCATTGACTTGAACAGAGAGAATTAAACATACATGAAGTCCTCTGACATCTGTTATCAACCCAGTAGACACAAAACATAAATATATAAAATAGCTGCAAGCAGTGATTAACTGGGGCTAAGCAAAATAAGTATATGTAAAGGAACTGCAGCTACAGACAAGGCAGCAGGGGGCGGAAAGGTATCATCTAAATAAATGACCCAAAAACGTGGAGACTTTCATCATTTAACTCAACTAGGCTCTGACAGACTTGTTTCCTGTCCAACACATCTGATCTCTCTTGATGCACATGGCAAATGGCAATGTTGTTTAGCCAGGTTTGCATCATTGTTGTTCTCAGCCATGTCTTCAGACATCTCAAGGCAGGAACAACCATCAGCAGTCTCAAGACGACCTCAATTTGCTTGAAAAGATGTGGCACCTCTGGCACCATTGCCCGGAAAATGTCTGCTACCTCTGAGGAAGTTGTAAATGTGTAGTTGGCCTGGAACATTTTCAGCTGCTCTTCTAAAGCCATGATATTCAACTCTGGGTATTCATCTAGGACTGCATCAATCTTACATCTGCATCTTGATGGGCTGCAGGTTTACAGATGTTACAACCTGAGATGCTTTGGAGCACAGCTGGTCAAAGTGCTCTTCAGATCTTTTAGCTTGGATGGCTCTTGTCACATGCTCTCCAGCAGCCAGCATCCCTGATGTTGTTTGGTTTCTCTGCTGCAGAGAAATGTTCAGCTCCTCCAAGAAAGCCATCACATCTTCTGCCAGAATGGTACTGCCCCTCAAAAAGCTGAAGGCCACTTGCTTTTGCAGACATTTCCATTGTGTTGGATTGAGACATTTCTTCTGTGGCTATGAGCACAGATTCGTATTGGGTGAGGACAGGGCGCGTGGCTAGCGTTCGCACTGTCCACTTGGTGGGGCCAAGAGACTTGAGATGTGTGCAGAGATGTGAGATCTGTCAGTGGTGTAAGATAACCTTGAACTTCCCGGACTGATTGAACAAAACACCCAACTCTTGCACTAACTGCATTGTATCTCTTGTAGTTGGGGAGGATACACAGGCAGCTTGGTAGATCAGATTTACACACTGTGGCCCACAATGAACATACACTGCAAGAGGCTGCTCTTTCTTGAGATGAGCTTGCACACCTTGCATCCTTCCAGACATATTGGCTACCCCATTGTAAATTTGACCATGTAGTTGTGATAGTGGCAGATTTAGGCAAATTAGAACATCTTTAGCTACAGTAGCTATGTTCGCTCCAGTGGCGGATGTGACCTGATATAGGCCGATGAATTCCTCTCTGGGTTGCAAACTTGTCAATGAAGTCCAGACAGAAGGACCCTCGCTTAACTCCAGCTGCGTCCTGTGTCCCACCAATTATAAGGGAATACTGAACTACTGGCAATGATTTAAAATCGTCAGCAACACAACTATACGTGAAATTACAAGAGATTCAAGGACCTCATTTTGAATTTTGGGGCTGGTGAAATTGTGCACACATGACAGCATCAGTAAGTATAGATTTAAAGAATTTATAGGGAAGTGCTGTGAAATATACAAGATAGAAAGATGAGTAATACAGGGGATTTAAAACCATCATTGCAGTAGGTAGTAAGGTGAAATGTAGAGGGGTTGGTTAGTTTGTGGCTTTGGAATTAAAGGTTTTACGGAAAATGTAGGAATGTAGGTTCTAATGAGTTACCCAATGTATGGGGGCATGGTTCCACTGTCCAATTTGAAGGCCAGTGTAACCCCCCAGCCAACAGCGAAGGATCCATTTTACAAGATTCTTTACCTTAGACTATGCCACCTTGGGCCTTTCATCCAAAGATATACTTTCACAAAGTAAGTTTCTACACACAGGTGTTACAATGAGAAGGGCTCCCCTTGGTTCTCTCAGTGATTGAATGCAGAGACGTGATTCAGAAAAAAAAAAAACGTAGCTTTTGAGTCAATAAAGAGCTGCAAGGAAAATTTATAATGAAGTCATTGTTTACTCGCACACTATATATTATAAAAGGAGGTAAAAGGAATCAAAACCAACAGTAAATTAGAAAAAAGGAAAGTATAGAGACCATAGTTATGGTTTACCAACAGGAGGAAGGAGTGGGGGCGTTGGCTGCGGAGGGTAGCTATGGGACTTACCAAATGGGCCATTACCTTCTTAGGCCTGCATCTTGCAGTTACCTCAGCTGGTTAATGTTCAGGCATGAAAGGACTTGTACATTCGTGTGTGAACAACCGCCTGTAAAGTAAACACATCGCAGGGGCAAATGTGGCTTTCATATCTTGGCAAAATATAATCCATACCAGGCACACCACTCGCACTGCACATAACTGGATCACACTGGAGCAACGTGCGAAAATGTAAGGGGAGGAGCAAAGCACCGAGAGAGAACTACTCATGTAGACACTCTTTTATCAGTGCTGGTAATTGGCTAATGAGCCACGTAAAGATGAAACCACACCCTTCCAAACTAAGTTTGTGTGAGAGGACAAAAGGGAAGTAGCGAAGTGATTGAAAACGAAGTCGCCTACCCGTCACACAAGCATCAGGGACTTAATCTTACATTACATTACAATATATTACATTACATTTATTCATTTAGCAAGCATTTTTATCCAAAGCGACTTCCAAGATAACAAGAAAACGAAACCAAATATGTAACCATTTATCAGCTGTCTTTGTCATCCTTTGTCAGCTGCCACTGCTAAGTTCAGTCTAAGAAAAGATACAAGTGTATAAGAAAGAATAAGAGTGGAATACAAGTGGATCAAAAGCCCCATTAATATAAACTGTCAAGTACATGTGACAACAAGTATCACAATTAATGTTGTCAGTAAAAATGTTATAAACTTGCAGTAACTGATGTTAGTCAAATGTCTGAAATGCTAAAGCCCTTGAGCATTTTCAAGGTTGATGGCGGTGCTTACTTACATGGGTTTCTCAGTGGCAGCCAGCAAAACCCACAACACATTTTCAAACAAACTGAACTACTTGTGGAGTGGTGCAGTGTTGCCTTATGGTAAGAAGGTTCTGTGTTCCGATCCTGGCTGTGCAGTGAGGGCCTTTGGGGTTTCTCAGGTAATACCAATAACAAAGGTGCTTGGAAAAAGTATAAAAGCAAGGAGCTAATAGAATATGGGGGTATTCCAGAAAGTGGGTTTAGTGAAAACTCAGAGTTAGTTAACTCAGAGCTAGTAGTAAACCTCCTCACAGGGGAGACTTATGACTTTATTTTGCTAGGAGAATGAAGCCAGAGGGCTCATCTATTAGGAGGTTTACTACTTACTATGAGTTAACTAGCTCACTAAACCCATTTTCTGGTATACCCCCCATATATATGAATAGCTCTGAGCCCATTAATTCTCCAACTCTAAGAGGGCAAAAATTAAATTAAAATTAAAAATTTAAACTCTAAGGCTATGTGCAAGGAAATATGAGGCACAGGAAAGGTAAGGTGTACATGGTGCCAATGCAGGAGGTCACAGAAGACGGGTTAAACTGACTAAGGTTGACTGCACATGTTTCTAATGTTGATATTACTGTATGCCATATACATATGGAATGCATAGTCTCTATGTACTCTACATGGAGGAAGAGCCAGAAGGGAGAGGAATCGTACAGCTAAACAAACTGCCGAAACCCGGGATTGAACCAGGGACCTTTAGATCTTCAGTCTAACGCTCTCCCAACTGAGCTATTTCGGCACATTGTGTTTTGCACAAAGACAAAAACATATGTTTGTACTTACAGAACAATGGGGGGGGGGGGGGGGGGGGAGGCAAGGCAAGACCCTTCTATTAACAGTTTGATATCTAAGTGTGGGCCGCCTGGTGGTGCAGTGGGTAGCGCTGTCGCTTCACAGCAAGAAGGTCCTGGCAAGGGTCCTTTCTGTATGGAGCTTGTGTGTTCCGTCTGTGTGGCTTTCCTCCCACAGTCCACAGACATGCAAGTCAGGAGGAATGGAGATACTACATTGCCCCTAGGTGTGAATGTGTTTGTGAATCTGCTCTGCGATGGACTGGCGACCTGTCCAAGATGTTTCCCCACCTTTTGCCCAAGGAACGCTGGGATAGGCTCCAGCTACCCCTGCAATCCTAATTAGGATAAGTGGCTTAGAAAAAGAATGAACTACCTGTGGCCGTATAAAAAATGTCCTACGACACACTTCTCCTTCTCTCTCACAACTCTCTCTTGTGAACATAAGGGAGTATATAGGGAGTAAACACGTATCAAAATAACATTTATCTAATCATAAGCAAACTCATGAACTTCAACAATAAAACAACAAACTTATAAATACTAAAAAATTTTAACAATATGCATTACAGGGCACAAATAACACATATTATTAATTGGTCTGCACATGCTCTCCTGACTGAGGAGAAGATCCTGGATAACTGTACCAGGGGCTGCACCGCTCGTGTTGAAGGAGGGTCTAACATTACCTGCCCGCTTTGATTGGTTCAGTGGACCAATTCCCCCCTCGCCATTGATTACTTTAAAACTAACTGACAAACAAAAAAACGCAATGTGACTGTAACGTGTAACGCAACGCATTGTAGAAATGTAGTGGAGTTGAAAGTATAGATACTTGCTGTAAAATGTAGTGGAGTAAAAGTCAAAAGTACCCACAACTAAATCTACCTAAGTGAAGTACAGATACATGAGAAATGTACTTAAGTACAGTAACGAAGTACTTGTACTTCGTTACATTCCACCACTGGCTTTCAAAAATTCGCCGTCAAATTTGAAGAAACATATTGAGGTAAATTAAGTTGCTTAACGCTACCTGACTTTTGCATGTTAAATTAATTTAGGTTAGTGAAGTCTTATGTAACCTTGGCTAGCCTCTTGTTCAAATGCACCACTAGCAACAAGTAAACGCGATTAAATTATTATAATCTAGCGTTAACTGGCAAGTAACACATGCATGTTGCGTACGCAATGTAGTCTTGGTCCTGGGTGTTTGCTTGGATGCTAGATCCCGGGAACAGCAGTGGTTATGTTGCTTGTGTGGCTAGGGGCTCTTTAGACCTGTGCTCCTTCAGAGTTAAGGTTTAAAATTAGTTGGTATTATAGAATGACAGGATTTACATCGTAGTAATTACAGATACCTTTGTCTTAATTACACTAAAATGGAATTTAGAAATCAGACTGTCAGCCCTACTTGGCATGCTTATATTGAGCCAAACCAAATTTCCATCTCCTGTAAGAACAGTCTGACAAAAGTATAAATTTTGCTATAGATAATATGTTGAAATCCTGTGTTAGGATCAGTGCCTATTCCTTTGTTAGGTGTGTTTAATGCCCCTTTTTTCAGGCAGACAACTTTGACTTGAATGTGTTTACTGCAGTCAATATAACACAATGGTTTTGCATTGTGTTATATTGTGTTTGGTTTTATTTACATTTAAATAAAAACTTTCAAAGGTATAATCAGTCCTCTTTCTTATTTTGCTTAATGGCATTTAACTCTGCAGGTCACACCTGAAATTCTAATTCACAGAATCGTAAGTCCAAGTGTGAAGTGTGTCACAGAGGGTAAACACAATAAAAACAATAACCTTTCAAATAATTGATAAGAGACTGTTTGCCAGTGTTATCAGTAGCATCATCTGCAGCGTTGTTAATTAAAATGGCACAGCCCATACTATTGATGTATTAAACAAAATATACATACAGTAGGCACACTTAATGATATTGTAGACCATTGCATTAGGGAATACATTCAGCAAGTACTTTTACTTTTAATACTTTAAGTATATTTAAAAGCAGGTACTTACTTACTTTTACTCAAGTAAAAAGGTTAATATGGTACTTTTACTTTTACTAGAGCACATTTTTGTCTGTTTATTTGTACTTTTACTTAAGTACAGTGTTTGAGTACTTCCTCCACCACTGACCAGGGGTTACATACTGTTTGGTCTTAACGTTTTTTAGAGAGTGTTGAGTAAAATACCAAGGGGAAACACCATATTTGAAATAAAGAATATGGCCTGATTGGATCAATACAAATAAAAATAGAACATGACCATCATAAAATAGCATATTACTTTAGCATCACTCTATTGAAATTCTCAAAAAAAAGTTAACAGTATTTCAATATCATTTAATTTGTATTTACAGGTTTGTGTATGGTGATGATCCATTTTTGTTGTTATTGTTGCTGAGCTGCCTCTTCCCTCACTATGTTTCAGTGTCTTGTATTCACCGTACTCAACCACTAGTGTTACCCTGTTACATGCTTAAATTCATCATCCAAAATGAATTTGCACAGGTATAGTATAGCTGACTGTCAACTGAATCAATTACAGAATCAACAAATTTGAACTGGAACCAGTTACTGTAAATTCTAGTCATTTAGTCGTCTTGAGGAAAACTCCATTTTTTCTGTCTCAAACTTGATTTGGTCTCAACTCCCTTTAGATTCGGTCTTGACACGATCTCGACTAGTCCAGGTCTTGGACTTGTCTTGGCCTAAACAAGGGTGATTTTAACTGCAGCCCTGGCAAGCTAGAATTAACTTTGTAACTCTGTGCTTCCTCTCCATCCTGCTTCTGGCTATTGGGATCAGAGACACTGCACTATTTCACAATTTATATGGAGGGGAAAGTGCCACAAAATAAAGACAGTCACTCTCAAGAGAATGACAGACTCGGGAGATCTACCAGAATCCAACTCTAAATATTCTTTTCATGTTGTAATTTTTTGAACGTTGCTAAAGTCGTTCATCCAACCCCATATATGAAGTGGAATAAGGATGCGTCCTATTCCTATGGATCAAGTGATATTTACACACATCTCACTAAGACAAAGTAGGATAAGATTTGGACCAAAACTAATACATGCAAATTTCTGTCTGGAAGAATAGCAAAACAATCTGATGGAGGGCACTGAGAAAATGCAGGTATACACACTGTAAAATAATTAACTTGGATGATGATAGAAATTATTAAATTATTGTGATTATTTGTTCGTTAGTTAATATGTTTGTTTATCATTTCATTTGCTTTTTATAAATGTATGTTGGCTTCTGATGAACAGTAATCCCAAATAAGAATAGCAGTAACTGGTAGAACTGGTGATAGGAAAAAAACAAGTTAATGCAACTGTGCTCTTCCATACTACATTTATTCTTTAAAACTATTTATTTACATTATTTACAAATGCTGGGTTTTGTGTGTGTGTGTGTGTGTGTGTGTGCGCGCGAATGTGTGTGTGTGTGTGTGTGTGTGTGCGCACGTGTGTGCGTGTGTGTGTGTGTGTGTGTGTGTGAGAGAGAGAGAGAGAAAGAGAGAGAGTGTAGTCAGCGAAACTGTCCATGCCAGGGTGGTGGAAATTGTGATTTGTGCCCTGTATGTGGCCTGTTCCATGTTCTTTGTCCATTAAAGCCCTGGGCTCCCTCTCTATTTGGCCTGCACTGAGAGCGACTGCCCCAGTATGGACCTGGCCTTTGAGGGAAGCTCCTGGGGCCTGGACAATCCTTTCCATAATAGTTTCCATTGGCAGCTCCATGCCACTGGGGTCCATCGAATCGGGGCCTCTGACTGTGTGGGTGAGGCAGATGATTGTACTGGGGGAACCGGGGAGTCTGGTTTGCAGTGTACCCCACATTCATTGGCATGTGTGCTTGCATGTTGTTGATGTTCATGTCTGGACTGTGGCCACGTAAACCAGTTCTGTGTGCTGGAGGAGGGAAAGCGGCAGTCCTGCTAGGACCACCATGTGTGTTGGAAATTGGCCCATGGCAGTGTGGTGGTTGGGGATGGTATTGAACATGATAGGGGAGCTGGTTTGGTGGATAAACTCCTCCACTCATGGGCATGTGAACACTCACATTGTTCATGTTTTGTGGCTGAATGTCAGGACCATGGCCGATCAAACTGGTGCCCACTGCAAGAAATTGTAAAACCTGATTGTATCCTTGTTTTATATTTAAAATGCTGTATTTATACAGTCATAATGAAAGAGTCTCTGTGATAATGGTGAAAATGTAACCTGGTGGGGAGGTGAGCGCAGGATTTTGACCCTGATTCTGACGCAAAAAGCTTAAGATCTTATCATAGAGATCAGTCTGCTTCAGCCAGTCATCTGAGGAACTGGTGTCAAGAGAATGGGCAGGGCTTTCCATAACACTGGACAGGGCAGGAGACTGCTTGGAGCCCGTGGCAGGAGTGGAGGGAGGACAGATTTGAGCCATGGTTACAGCAGGTTTCATGTTGTTCACCTCCATCATGTTACAGTCCTGCACACACACACACACACACACACACGTATATATTAAATATGTTTCAAATGTACATGAGCCATGCTGAGAGACTGAAAAGAGTCTGAGAATGAAAAAAGATGAGTAAGTGCTGTGTGCTTTCTTACCTTGACCAGGGAACTGAAGTATTGGGCCATTGTCTGATGAGACTCCTGAGGCCTCTCGGCTTTACTGGAGGAGGAAAGATGGCACTCAATGTTATATCCCAATAGTATCCAAGGAAACAAAAACAGAGAGAATATTATTAACACCAAGTGGAATTATAAAAACAATTAGTAGATGAGTTTATGAGCATACCTCCCCTGCCCAGGCTGCATCTCCAGGAACACGCCCATCTCGCTGTCTCTCTGGGGGAGGTTTTCTGTGCTGTTGGCTCCAGGAGAGAACAGGCAGCCTGACATGGTGGGAGGATGTGGTTCATCTGGACCTGCCGCATTTTCATTTAATATCATTCATAAATAACACTCATTTCTTTTTGACTCTAGATATGTTACGGGGCAAAAAATGCATTCTACTCTAAATGTTTAACAAACATATCTTTTTCATCCTCTGTGTCTGCAAGATTACACATATAGTAAATTCAGCTGTAATTAAGCCTCCATTTGTATGGTAAAGGTCAAAACTCACGTGGTAGGATGTTAACAGGAGAATCTGAACCATCCTTCTGAAACAAGGAGGTCAGAAGCTGCTTGACCTTATCACAGAATTCAGGCTCCTTTTCCTGGTCTCCTGGAGACTAAACATAGAGAGTCAGTCACTAAAACCTTTGAACCCTTGCAATAAAATGCCAATATTTACATCGAAGTGTAAATCAACGATTAGATTAAACTTAGGACTTACTATCATAGTGCTGAACATCACTTGTGCATTAACTCCAGGACTTTGGTCAGGAGGGGGCGCCAGGTTGGCCATGAGATTTGTCAGGACAGGGGGCAATTTGTGACCCTGGGCAAGGATGGAGGACGGACCAGGGGGAACAGGGTTACAAGATGACCCCACATCACTGTCATCACTGTCCTCTGATATGCAGTCCTACACACACAGACACACACCAATTAGCTCAGTGCTAAATCAACATTCTAAATATTGATTGCTTTAGTGTTACTTGCATCAGTAGACAAGCCTTGCATCATAAAGTCATTCAGTGTGTAAGACTGTGTTAACAGTGTAAGAATGTGTAAAAGGTGAGAGAGTGTTGTCTCTTTCTTTCACTGACCAGGGGAATTGCTTTTGGAGGCTTGTAGTCATAAGACTCACGGGGGCTGGATGGTGTCCTGGGAGCAGAAAATGTGAGAGTGTCTTACACAACATGCTTCACAAAGATGAGCATGAACACATAAAAACACACTACACACCTACATTGTAAAATGAAAACTCCGTCACAACATTGATGGAGACCAAAAACATAATGCAACGGGTTTTAGAAAAAACTGTTCACAAGTGCTTCCAAGTACTCACCACTCATGGCTAACAAAGATCTTCTGCAACACACCCATCTCTCGCTCTCTCTGGGTGACCTTCTCAGTGCTGTTGACTCCAGGACTTATGAGGCTGGGAGGCAGGGTCAGGGAGTGTGGACATCTCCAGGGCACCTTCTCCTCCATGGTATCATAAGACGGAGAACTTTTAGATGTCTGGCTGTCCATCACTAGTGCCTGCTCTGAGGCCTTTGATTTCATCACATTCTCTGATATAAAGCCAAGAGAGAGTGTTACTACACCATTATGTTATTATTTGACTGTAGTCAGAGAGGTGCTGTGTGAAAGGTCAGTGTTGTTCCTCACCACTCTCAGATGTCCTGTCAGACATGGCAGGTGCAGCCTGAGATTTCTTCACTCTGAATTTAGGCAGGTCACTGAAACTAGGAGACCCTGGTAACACTGTGTCAAATCAAAGACAAGTTAAAAAAAAATTAATGCTAACTTCAACAGGCAAGAAATCTGCTCCAAAAATCCCACTAAAATCATCTTTTCTAAAATTGTGGACATATTTAAATAAAAAAACAACCAATAGTAACGCTAATACTGATCTGATTAAATTTCACAAAACCCAGATTAAGAAATTATTAAACTCACGTTCTGCAGAGTCATTCTTTTTGTAGAAGTTGAGGTCCCTGTTAAGAGGCTTGTATTCTTTCTTCACTGGTGGGACAACAGATGCCTTCTCAGATGTGGGAGATGCAGCCTCAGGTTCCTTCCTCATGATTCTGATTTGAGGTGCTGAATAAGGGTCAATGAAACCAAGAGGCCCTGAGCTGAGGTCCCTAATCAGGGGCTTGTATTTCCCCTCTTCTGGTGGGGCGTCAGGGGACTTGAAGCTGAGGAAAATGAAGAACATGTCAGAGAATTGGCTGTGTAAGATCTTCTAGAAGAAAACCTCTGGCTGCTGGATTACAGCAAATTTTGAGAAGTTTTTTTTTTTTTTATAAATGAAAACAGCTATTTGTCATTCCTCTACTGTCCATGCTTCACTGAATTTTGAGAGTAGTATGTGCATGATTCCAATGAGAGAACAGTAATGACTCAGCTCACCTATGGCTGTCAAACACAGCAGGTTCAGTCTTAGACTTGTCCCCAGACTGGGAGTCAGAGTCTGGCTTCTTCAGAGCTTCTGAGATTTTGGTCTCCAGGCCCAAGCCTTCATCTGTAACACACATTGGCTTCCACTCAGTACATTCCGATCATATCATAAACTATTATATGAAAACATAGAGTCAAATGTTCTTCATTATGAAGACATCTAGACCCTGTAGACTTATGAGAGAATCTGAAGACTGACCAGTGCATGGGAGCTTAGCATGACTGGGATGTGTTAAGGGTTCATTTCTCTTTTTTTCTCTCTGCTCTGATTTCGCTCCTTCTCCTCTCTTCACTTCAGAATGCACCTTGTCCCCCTTCTTTCTTTTCTTGGCTAGAAAACAGGGAGGATCATATAACCAAAAAACAGTTCATATTGTCTTGCATTCAAGTGCACACATACAGAGAGAGAGTCAGAGAGAGAGAGAGAGAGAGAGAGGGAGCAAGAGAGAGAGAGAGAAAGAGAGAGAGAGAGAGAGAGGAGAACACCAGAGAAAAGCAGCAGAGGAAAATAATTACTGTTATGATGTGAAGTATGACTGCTGGAGGGCTGAGAATGGATCATAGCCTTCCATTGATCCACAATATCTGAGGCCAGTTTTTTCAACTCTGAAGCAAAAAAGACACCATATATAATACAGTTTTATCATTGCAGACCAAAATTTGCAGTTAAAAATAACACCTTTTGAGGAGGACAAAGAGAGGTGTGTGTGTGTGTGTGTGTGTGTGTGTGTGTGTGTGTGAGTGTGTGTGTGTGATGGGAGTTTTAAAAAAGGAACATGGACGAAAGGAACTTGTGGGAAAAAGTGGGACAAAAGGAAAGATAGAGAAAAAAGGAGTGACATCAGTTTTCTCCTCTTACCCTCTGTCTTTCCTCTCTTAATCAGACGCTTCACCAGCCTGCCTGTATTATTCTAGGAGAGGAGAGAGAAGAAAAAGTCCATCAAACATGAATGTAAAGAGATGGAGAACCAGCATGTCATAGAGGAGCACTGTACCTCTTTGAGATGGTTCACAGTGAGAGGCAGTTTTTTCAGGGTCAGTAAAATCAGTTTCAGCATGGTAGTATTCTGGGTTGTTGAAGGGGAAGTGAGCCATAAGTTCAAAAGACTGTATCCTCCAACACAGATAAACCTGAATAAGGAGATGGAGAGGGGCAAGGTCAATATTTGTAACGGGTGATTAATAGATGGCCTTATAAGATAAGATCCCAATAAGACAATTTATCTGTATATATTCAGTGAATTCCTGTGTGTGAACTTACCTTCTCAGAATGTCATGGGATTTTGTCTGAAGTAAGATTCTGAGGTAAGCGCATCTGCACTGGGATTTGTGACAGGCCTTCATGAGGCTGTTTGGAAGGGACAGAGATTAAATTCACAATGAGAATTTACCACAGTCAGCTCACTGGTACTTAAAGTGATATTCTGAGGTTACATTAAAAAAAAAATCCTTCCAAAGTTTTAACTAAAACAGTAGCCCACCCCCCACCTCACAAAAGAAAAATCTGTAGGTATTGCATACCTCACAATATTGTTAACCACCTCCATGCACCAGATTTCCCCATCCTTATTAAGGAGACCTTGCACTGCTATCAGCACCTCCTGAGGAGGGTCAACTGGGTAATCTTCCATTTCTAACACAGAGAGGGGGGAAGAGGAGGGCAGTAAAGTCACATAAATGGAGACAAACATCATATACTCTAAGTGTCGCTTAGATCAATAACTCCCCCATGGATCATATGCTGTACTACATACTGTAGTACAATGCCTGTGCTGTTTAAAGAATTTAAACAAAGAATACAAAGAAAGAAAAGATAATTACATGAAGAAGTTCAACAAAGCATTGTACCAGAGTTCTGAAAGAGTTGCCTGAATTTTAACCAGAGTCTTGAAATGAAACTTGACGTGAGAAATTGTGGGACGATTCATATAAACAGAAGGAAAACAGCCGACGTTACAATAAAAAAATTGTCTAAAGTGATCAGATGAATATCAAGAAGTGAGCAATTAAGCTAATCGGGTGTTTGAGGCCTTTGGGTTATTTTATTTGTTATAGAACCTTTACGCAAGATTCTATCGCAGCTTTTCAGAACACCGTGACCAATGGATACCACTGAATTATTTTTTGAATGTTAGTAGTACACATGGCCGTATTTCATACTATTGAATTAATACACATATCCAATCAAACACACACACCACATTAATACCTAAATGGCCCCTTGATGCATCCTTAATTAAATAATTCGAATAATTTCAATAATTTCATCCTTTCGACAGAAGGAACAACACACCTTTAAAACATACATCGACGTATCAGAAATATTAAGGTTAAAATTAGATCAAATCCTTAAACAGCAATGGATAATTGTCTTGTAGGTTTATAAGTGATGAGGTGAGTTTCTCAGTGATGTACAAGGGCGACGAAACAGAAAGAAAAATCGATAGGCTATATTTGAACACCATAATCGTATGTGGGTCACAGAACAGTATCTTTTACGAAAACCAGAGTTATGAAAGGAAGAGCGTAATTTGTGAATTCACGGCACTAATGTTATAAACCCAAGGATTTATCACAGTAATTGAGAATGTGAGAAAATGAACACAGTAAAACGTAAACGGGGAGCAAACGATATTAGTCTTTCGTTCAACAAACCGTATAGGAAATTTACCTGAATTGACGGAATGTATTTCAAGATGTGAAAAGTTGTGTTAATCGTGTTGTTCTTCTCGTAAAACTTGTCGTCTGAACTATTCATCAATATATCAGGGAACTTTCAAGTCAGATTCTATTGCAGTTCAAAAGAACGTAACCAAGGGATACCATTATTTGAATGTCAGCACTACTTATGGATGTATGTCTCATTAATGAATACATTTAAACGCCCAAACGCACACACACACAAACAAACATAAATGCCGTTCTGCCAAATGGCGCTTCATGTTTTTAACATTGCTCCTTTCATAACATAACATAACATAACATAACATAACATAACATAACGATTTTTCCTCTGGAAACTACAGGGTACACGTTATAAATGAGCCCTGCATGACTCCTGTAGTTGAACATCCTTCTTTCCGCCTCATTTGTAGTGCACACTGACAGATGTCTCATGCTAACCGCTACATTCCGTAGTGCTACAAACTCTCCTCCATTGCCATGTTTTATTAATCGCTAAGAAGGCCTTGACCTTTTGAACAACGGAGTTTTGTTTGTCTTAACTCCACCTAAAATAAAACTGTACTTTTGAGACCGTTTCCCTTGTGAGAAAAGTCCCTCTGAAGTTTCTTTCTTTCTTTCTTTCTTTCTTTGTCCAGTAGGACCAGAATCCCCATGTTAGTCTTCACAATCATGAATCCAAATGGTCTGAGAGCAGATGCAGAGATGTGAAGAAAATGATGGTGAGAGAAAAATAAATATACACTAAGAAAGGAAATGTGAGTGATAAATATAATATGATATAATATAATATAATATAATATAAAATGTTTCAGTATTTCATATAAATATGTTTTCATATAAAATGTTTCAGTATTTCATAATTTAATATTTTGTGTGTGTGTGTGTGTTTTCTGCCAGAGAGAGATTATTCAGCTAAATTAAGGAAGAGAAAACTAGTGCCTTGTGACTGAGGCAAGATATTTGAAGTTTGACTATTTGAGCATCGCTGCCCCGGTCGTACACACACACACACACACACACACACATGAACGCACACAGAAGATATCTCAAGTTTGACTAGTCTTTCCACTGCTGCAGCAGCAGAGCATTAGACAGGAACAATAGACTGCCTAGATCTGCCTTTTTTTCAGGGTGGGTTTTTTTTGTTTGTTTTTTGTTTTTTGATGCTTTAAAATCACACTTGAAATTGAATGTGCCAATCATACAATTAATTTTTGACCTTTGTGACCTATGCTGATGGCTTTGGGTGACTGTTTTTCTCCCTAAAGTGTGGAGTTTGATGTGCACAGGTAAAAGGAATAAGAGATGGCTGGAATGCACAGATTAGGCCTACTGGTTTAAAAGATTGTGTCCAATCTCCAGTCAACTTCTGATGTGCTTCACCAGAAAATGCACACCCAGGAGAAGGAGCATGTCAAGGTAACATACACACACACACACTTTGTATTGTAGTGAGGGTTTTTTCATTGTTGTTGTTGTCTTCAACAAAGGTCTGTAGTGTCTGTTGGTTCCGGTGTCCTGTAATAGAAAGGGTGTAGGTAGTTTTTAATTGTTCTCTGTTTAAATAGCTCTTAAACACTTTGTCTGTGTTTTAGGATTTAGAGCAGATAGTTCATTGAGCCCTGAGTCTGCACAAAGCTGATGGGACTGGAATGGCAGACTGCACTGGAATTTGCAGGTTCAACTGCTCTTCTGTTTTAATCACTGCTACTGAGCGTGTGATTCATATGGAGTCAGATTTATGTGTGTGTGTGTGTGTGTGTGTGCGCATGTGTACACACAGGGACAAGCATGATAATCTCATGCATTCGGAGGTGTATTGGACCAGGGCAGCAAAGCGTCGCCTACAGTTCAGCTCAAACACTTTCAGTCAACTAATGCAAACAATGCATTTTAAGAAGAGCATAGCCCCAAAATCGTTCATCCATATCTGAAGTGCTTAAAGTTCAACAACATTTGCATTTGGTTGTTCTGATAAAGAAACCTGTCCAGGGAGATAAGAGGAAAACAAAAGATTTTAAATCTGCTGATGAACAACCTAATGTGTGCCCTGGAAAATGTTGGGTTTTCTGTGGACCTGAGGGGTTCTTAAGGATCTCTTTCTCCTACCTGATCCACATCACTCACGTGATGTGTCTCTGGAACATTTGCCAGAAGTCCTGTCTGGGACTGAACCTGCTAATATACGTGAGTGTGTAAAAGAATTAAAACATGATCAGAGTCCTCAGTCAGAGTTCTGTCATACTCCTCATCTTAAATGTTTATGTCAGTATTTAAGTGTGATATCTCCTATAGCTACATAATGAAGCGTTTCAACAGTAACTCCACTGCCAACAGATTTTGATGTGTAGTATGTATAGTGTATAGTGATGTATAGTGAAACAATATTTATTATGACTCTGTTTGTGTTATCACAGGGTATGTCCAATGTGAAACACAAAGGAATTCTTCAAGGAAAGTTCACTTACAATCAAGAGGGTGTCAAGTCAGTCATTCCAACTGCTGGTGAGTGACAGCTATAGACCTTATCATAAACATAAATATAAACATACACATGAACATATATATCTTCATTACTGACATTGTTTGAGATGGCATTCTCTACAGTCAGGGAAGATGTAATGAATTATAGGGATCTGAAGAAACCTAATCTTAATTTCCTCTTTATACAGTGAGCTACCTTTCTCATGTGCCAAAGAAAAGCATTTAGGGACATGCTGCACTGGATTACAACTGACAATGACCCTCTCTCTCTCTCTCTCTCTCTATCTATCTATCTATCTATCTATCTATCTATCTATCTATCTATCTATCTATCTATCTATCTATCTATCTATCTATCTATCTATCTATCCATCTCAGAACTCTCCAGAGCAGAGTATTTATAAGATGGTGGAACTCTGTATCCTGAACAATTGGGGATCCCCCAAGTATAGGTGCGTCTAACATTTTCAAGTTCAAATACATACACATACAAGTCTACCAACATAAGCACAGTTAGATATCTCACTCCCTCTCATTCTTTTTCTAAGCCGCTTATCCTAATTAGGATTTCGGGAGTAGCTGGAGCCTGTCCCAGCATTCATTCGGCAAAAGGTGGGGAAACATCCTGGACAGGTTGCCAGCTCATCACAGGACAGACACACAGATAAACACATTCATGCACTCATCCACACCTAGGGGCAATTTAGCATCTTCAGTTTGCCTGACTTACATGGCTTTGAATTGTGGGAGGAAACCAACACAGACACAGAGAACATGCAAACTCCACACAGAAAGGACGCTGGCTGTGAAGCGACAGCGCTACCCACTGCACCACTAGGCACCCCACAGTTAGATATCAAACTATTAATACAGAGGTCTTGCCTTTTTTCCCTCGTAGGTCTGTACAAATATATGTTTTTGTCTTTGTGCAAAACACAATGTGCCGAAATAGCTCAGTTGGGAGAGCGTTAGACTGAAGATCTAAAGGTCCCTGGTTCAATCCCGGGTTTCGGCAGTTTGTTTAGCTGTACGACTCCTCTCCCTTCTGGCTCTTCCTCCATGTAGAGTGCATAGAGACTATGCATTCCATATGTATATGGCATACAGTAATAAGAATATCAGAAACATGCAGTCAACTGTTAGTCAGTTTAACCCGTCTTCTGTGACCTCCTGCATTGGCACCATGTACACTAACTCATTGTACCTTTCCTTTGCCCCATGTTTCCTTGCTCTCCCTGAGTAAACCAGCCTAAAATCAAGGATGACATTTTTAATTCTCTGCCTAAAAAATTCATACAAAGTAATTCACTCATTTCAGCTTCATTATCATTATCAGTATTGTATATTATATTTCAGTGTATATATTGATCAATTTTCTATCTGCATGCGTTTTAATGATACATATCATATTCATATGACCATGTCTAATGGTTTGGATAGACATAGTCTAATTAAGCCAATTTTTCATGTTTCGTTGATAGTCACATTAGCTTTCATTTTGCATTTCTCAAAATCGCCACACTTGTTTGATACTGTGAAACATTTACAACCATAGAATGTGGTAATGAAAAAAAAAAATGATTGTGGATGTCTGAGTGAAGAAAAGCTGAGTTGCTGTAAATGAGTCGTGTCTTAGAGCCAGTCAGACTAGTGTTGGTACAATAACCTGTTAATCTCCCACAGGACTGGAGAAATGAGTCTCTCTCTCTTCAGTGAGTAACATGTTCATATTTCTGGTCTAGTTCATTTCAACACAGTATAAAATGTTAAATCATATAAAGATATAAATTTGTTGTTCAAGAATAATTTGAACTTTGTAAATAGCTTTTTTCAATTTAAAATCTAATTGCATGATTTTAAAAACACTAAATAATTGAACATACCAATTCCACAGACAACATTGATGGGTTTTCACTTGTCATCTTGTGTCATGAACTGGAGATGAGACTAGATGCAGTTAAATGAAATTTACTCAAACTTAGAGCAGAGCAGTGAACTAGGAACAGGACAGAACAGCCACAGGAAACATAGCAGGAGAATCACAGGTAACATGGGAACAGGCTCAAGATACAGAACAGGATATAAAACCTGTGGCGGTTCCAAGGGGGGGCAGCCCCCACTCCCGGAGAAGGCCTTGCCTACCCAGCTGCCACCTTACTTTTAAGCAATTAATATTAAACAAAATTGGTGTTAAAATTTCATGATATTTCTTTGTAGTAAATTACTATATGAAAAGATATAGGAAAAAATAAAGAATACTGAAGCAAATTGCTGCATTTCTGATACATTCTTGTTACATATACTTCAGTACAGTCAACAAAGTGAAAAGGTGTTATTCTTGTTCTATAATGAAATACTGATTTATGTGAAAAATCATTCAAACTTCAATGATAAAAGTTTATCATTTATGTAATGCTCCCTGTTGTTAGTGTTTTTTAGGTCAGTGTGTTATGAGTGACAATGTATGCTTTCTGAGTGAGAATTGTTGCAAGTGTTATAGTGGAATGAGCTTATTTTGAGACATGAAATTAATTTCTCACCTGAAAAGTCTTAAAAACTACATTTGGTGACAAAACAACAGTCACATGAAATTCACAGTTATGTAGTAGCTCATCTGCCACCATTATCACAACTTCTGTGAAATCTGGGTGAAATGCATTCTGGGTAATTTGACTCCCCATGTCCACAGAAGTTACCTCCTGATACATCCGGGTATTTGATCTGAGCCGTTTCTCAGTATGCGTTCTTCTCTGTACTTGCGTTCTTGTGGTCTTGTGAAGCGCCATCAGTCACAGCCGAAGTACTGTTCCATTTTAAAGTTCACATCTAGCCGAGAACAGATCAAATACCCAGATGTGTTCTTGATTCAGGGGTTTTATCAAGGCTGCATCAGGTGACTTGTGTGGACTAGGGGAGTCAAGATTCCCAGAATGCATTTCACCCAAATTTCACAAAATTGATGAGATTTTTCAGGCGAGAAATTATTATTTCAGAATTCAACTATGGGTCGATAGTGCCTCTTTGAAAGTCCTAAATGTTCGGAGATGTGACATCTACTAGCCGACCGAGCTAGCTAGCTCCAGAACCTCTGGCCAGTAAGAACTCCCGCATCATTGGGAGTCCAGACTCCTGAGTTGAACTTGCAAGTCCAAACTCCCAAGAACGGGAGTATGTACTTGGCATACTTTGTACTGAGAAACGGCTATGTTCTTGGCTAGATGTGAGCTTTGAAATGGAACAGTACTTCGGTCATGACTGATGACGTTTCACAAGTCCACAAGAACGTAAGTACAGAGAAGAACGCATATTGAGAAACGGCTATTGACTCTCCTATTGACTCTCCGTAATCCACTGATGCCACTGCCGTTGGTGAGAAGTGACAGGTAAGGTATTTTCATTCGTTTATCGTTGCTCTATGTTTAAAATGCTTTTAAAAGAATTTGGCAGTGTGAAATATGTGTGAGATTGCTGAGCAGAATGTGTCCCATGCTCAGTGCGTGAGAGTTTGCAGCCCTGTGTGTTAAATAGAAATCACGAAATCCACCTCAGCAATGGCTTACTGTTCATAGCCAGCTCAAAAGCTAGGTACAGCTCGTAGCCTGCTAGCTTAACTCATGAATCAGGGCTACAAAATTTCTAAATCCCTGATAGCCCATTGGGCAGGCATTTTTCAGATTTTGGATAATGAGCCTAAATAAAAAAAAAAAATTATGGTAAATAAAAAAACAATTTAAAAAATAAGCACAGACTGCAACAATCATCATAAATATCATTATGCATCTTACTGAAGTTACTCACTCACTCATTATCTAAGCCGCTTATTCTAATCAGGGTCGCAGGGGGTGCTGTAGCCTATCTGAGCGTTCATAGGGTGAAAGGCAGGGAAACACCCTGGACAGGTCGACAGTCCATTGCAGGGCAGACTCACAGACAAACACACTCACACACACTCATACCCGGAGGCAATTTAGTGTCTCCAATTTATCTAACCTGCATGTCTTTGGACTGTGGGAGGAAACTGGAGCTCCCAGAGAAAACCCATGTGGACACGGGAAGAACATGGCCGGGAATCGAACCCGAGACCTTCTTGCTGTGAGGCAACAGCGCTACCCACTGCACCTAGACTGTATATTGAATCTGTATATCTGTGACTTGTATAGTGTATTTTTACTGTGTATATTTTGTATTTTTCTGTGATACATATTTTGTATTTTTCTGTGATGCTGCTGCAGACTGCATTTCCCCCTTGGAGACAATAAAAAGCTATCTGTCTATCTGTAAAAAGACTCAATAAAAATAATTTGGTAAAAAAAAACTTTAATTGTGAGTCTTTATTGCATATGTGAAAAAATATATAAATATTATCTCTGATAATTCCTTAAACTTCTTTTAGAAATTAGGACTAAGTTAGGTGTTTGTTGGGTATTTACGTTTTGATGTTAAGTTATATAAACTCAGTTTAGCTCTACTGGCCAAGATCTTCACCGCCCTCCAAGTTATGCTGTTTTTTGTAGTTACGCACAGCGCCAGAAGATGATGATTGTAGTATCTGTCACATATTTAGCAATGAACAACTTCCGAAATCTAAATAAAATCCAAGCAGAGGTCGAATGTATCGGATAGTAGGCCTAGGCCTACCACATATAGGCTAAATGCAGTCCAAATCAAATATGAAAATATATCTGATTTTATCTGTATGGGGTTTTTTTGTTTGTTTGGGTTTTTTTTTTTTTTTTTTTTTGGCTGTTCACATTGCGGCGGTAGTGGGACTATTTTAATTCTTAACTGTTCGGGCGCCAGGTGAAAACCACCACCACTCAGAGTAGTTAAAAATAAATTTATAAATTTATTATAATAATAAATATCAATGATGCTGGCTTAGCTGTGGTAAACTGAACACAACAAACACCGCTATTTATTTATTTATTTATTTATTTATCTAAAGACAAAAAAAAAATTCGAGACAGCATTCTTCCAAGTTGCGGTGTGTTCCATGAGTCGGTGCCCGGTAACAAAGTCTTCGGGTAAGGAAGTTGGGGACGAGAGGACAAAACAACGAAAACCAACCAAAAAAAAGAACGAGAAAAAAACTTTTCCTCACGGTCCGTCTGAGCCCCTGCTTCCAAAAGAAACAATTTCAAAACAGTTTTAGGATCAAAATTACACACGCAATGTTCCGACTTTTAAAATGATCGTAACAGAATAACATTAAGCCCAATTTTAACACAAAAACAATAATAGGGCAGACCGGGTGCCATAGGATAATGAAAATAAAATAAAACACAATTTAAATAAACGGAAAAACAGAACAGCTATCCCCAGGTTAAAAAATACCCTTCTGGAAGAACACAAAAACCCCAAGCCGTAACCCAAGGTCAGTATAGAACCGTTCTCAAAAGATTTGCCCCACCGCCGGCGTGTCACCTGCTAAATACGATTAAAAATTTCCAATAAAATCGTAAGCAGTAAATGATCACGGCTTACCGGTGGGATTTGAAGAGATCAGAAGGCCGCAGAATGGGAAAAAAAAGAACTCGCTCTCTCTACGACACTTAAACAGCCGAGCGCGTCCGGACAGCGCAGCCACCTCAAGGTCTACCATAACCGCACAGGCGCGACACACCAGGCAGAGGAAGTGAGGGCGAGCCCGCAATGTTACCTGGGCCGGTATTTATAGATACGGATCATGACCCGTGTGCAGACGCCATTTAAAAAAAAAAAAAAAAAAAAAATTATTATAAGGGGACATGGCTCTTATCGCCACAACATGTTCATGAAAATCTGATCTGTGTCAGATAACATTTAGCTAGCTAGCTGATAAGAGCAGGAGATTGCTTTAAGGTGACACTGTCTTTGGATAAATTGCAGTGAGCACAAATAAACATCTGTACATTATGTTAATATATCATTTAAAATCAACCAAACAGTACATACATCTATTATTTAACATATCCGTTATTGTTTTATATCTGTTCTGTTTCTTACCATCATTCCGACTCACCTGTTTCCTTGCAAGTCCAGAATGTCATTGCGGTTATTAAATCCTAATAGCTGCTTGGTGGCGCTTGTTCAAGATTCGGCATATATGACCCGATTTTCAGGATATGAACAATCAGTGTGT